>NC_133362.1:12108923-12187131 GCF_049309525.1 Garra rufa | reverse complement strand
GCTCTTCCAGACTTTATAATGGCAGTGAATGGGGTTTAAAATTTTAAGCCCAAAAAACTGCATCATAAAAAGTAATTTGTTATTATGGTGTAACAATAACATAATTTTTATATCTTGTTTTATATCTTATTTTTAAATGCTGAGATTCAAGATTTTATCCAAAAAAAAAAAAAAAAAAAAAAAATTGAAGCACTAAAATTACTAATAGAAAATACCTAACTAAAATGAACTACAAAACTAAAAGAAAATAAATTAACCCTAAATACTACTAATAATATTAAAAATATATCAAATGTATCAATTAAAATCTACAATAGTAAATAAATAATACTAAAATAGCATTGATTATGAAATACAAAATGTTGTTATAATGGACTAACAATAACATATTTTTTTTATCTTATTATTGATTTTTAAATGCTGAGATTTTAGAAAAAAATCCAATTACTAACAAGAAATAAATAACTAAAATAAGCAATAAAACTAAAATAAAAATAAATTAACCCTAAATACTACTAATTAAAAATGACAAAAGCAGATAACAAAATGACTAAAAGTTAAATGAACGGAGCTGAAAATATACAAATAAAAATATGTTTAAAATATTAAAGACTATAATAGTAAATAAATAATAAAATAACATTGATTATAAAATACAAAATGCCATAATTAACTGCATCTAATAAATTGATGCTAGTAATCATAAATATTTACACACTGAATGATTGTCCAAAAACACAAAGGAACTACATTTTAAATTTATTGAATAGTACCTTTTGAACTTAAACTAAAGAAGCACAGATTACTCTGATAAATGCAAGCGACCCTGCGGCGAGGTGGGTCGGCGCTCATTTGCATGTATTTGCTCTGGACTTCCCACAGTTTGGCAAGTACGGACTGGAGTGATCAAAGGAAGCAAAACTGATTTAATGAGCCATTGGCAGCGGCTCGAAGGACTTGTTTGGAACGACCTTGTTCGGGTCAGTCGCTCTCTCTGGCCAAAACAAGAAAAGGTGATTTGAGTGTGTTTTTCCAAGCATTAACTGATCCATGTTACTAAAGTTAATTTCCCCTGCAGTAGTAATTATAAACAATGCAGTACCCTTTCATAAGAAACTAATATGCACCCTTTAGGGGTAAATAAGGTACAAAGATATACCTTTTAAAAGGACAACAGCTATTGTACCTTTTTTTCCTGACAGTGTTTCCTGAGAGTATTCATTTTCACTAATGCTAATATGTTTCCCCCCTCACTGAAAACCACCATATTTCTATCAGATTTACATAATTAAAAATGGAACTTTTTACATGAAGTTCAAGTTTATTTCTCACTCGCACTCGCTCCAGCTGCTGTAAACTGGAGGAGGCTAATCCTTCTGTTCTGATCCCTCGGCTAATCTTCGGAGGCGATGGAGAGCGCTCGCGTTAAAATCCTCACATAATTGCAGTCACAAAGCTAATGAGTCATTCAGGCCTGGAATAGCTGTGCCAGGCTAGCATCAGAACCTAGCTTTGTCTGTCACTCCTGTCACCGTCAACCAGAAATATCACAACAGGGAAGCAGGCAAACGCAGGCGAGGATCCAGTAAACAACGCCCACAATCCTGCCAACATAGAGGTTTCTCTTTCAAGACTAATTGAATTCAGAGATCAAATCTTTTGTAGGCATTACTGGAACAGAGTCAACGGAGCTTCTGCAAGAAGCGTTAGCATGTAGACACTACGGACGGGCTTTGAAAGCTCTAATCCAATCACCGCCACTAGACCTGATGAAAATGTGCTTCCTTCCCCCAACTTCAAACCACTGATGACTGGAACCTGGTGAACTTTCAGAAAGAGAGTTTTTCGTGCTGCCATTGAGACTGGTGTGACAAAACGGTGGGGTTTTTTTTAAAGCTGATGAGCGCTTTGCTGGCTCTTAGCAGCCTTACCGTGATTCTAACGATGACTGTGGCGGTTCCGGGAGGAAGAACTCCTCCGTGATCTAACGCCTCCACTTCAAACGTGTAGGTGCTGTTTCCTGCTGCCAAGTCCTCAAAGTCTAGCGCCTGCAGGACTGATACGGCGCCGGTCAGACGGTTCACGGCGAAGAGCTGCCGAGCCGCTTCTGTTTTTATTCTGTAGGTCACGTTAGAGACGAGATCAGCATCCACCGCCTGAAAAACACAGAGGAACAAGAACAGAGAGAATAAAGGTTAAAAAAGAGAGAATTAATGACCCCACACTTTGCCAAGTACTGCAGGAATAAAGCAGCCCAAAAAGTTCCTTAAAGGCACAGTAAAACAATTGATTTTATCCACTGCAATTGATTGGACTGTCTCAGCTGTCCACTGGCTGGTCAGATGACCTCAGAGATCTTTAAACAGCCTCGTGGACAACATGAAATGCTGTTCATAGCCCATTTTACTTTCTGTAACCAGACCTACTTTTGACTGAAAGTGAAACCTAACTTCAAAAGCAGTAGGGTGGGACTTGGGAATTGTCTGGATTCTGAAATCCCCCCCCCCTTAAAAAAAAAAAACATAAAATTTTTTTTAAACCCCAAAAAACCTAAACAGTCTCATTTATCAAGCCATTTTAATTTTGATGTCATACTGCTCAGGCCCTGTATTTGTATATTTCCGCCATCAGCCAGTTCTACACCGTCCACCATTTAATCCACGCTCGAGCAGCTGTAAAGACAACAATGTCTTGTAAGAAATGCAGGTGTTTTGTAGTTGGATGGAAAAGTGAACATAAGAGTCTTCTTTTTTTCTGACATCAGAGCCACTGAGGATGCCGTGGATTCATTTTTGTTTGTTTGTTTTGATGGTAATGCACCACCAAATACACACGCACAAAAAAAAAAAAAAAACAGAAGAGAGGGGTGGAGTGAGCAGTAGCTTATTATCATTTAAAGACACATGCACCAAAACGAGTCATTTTTTACAAGGTAAATAGGTGTTGTTTTACACAACCATTGAGAAATTTTAACCAATGTATGTTCACTTCATGAAGACCTTAAAGAATCATACCAGCTTGAGAAAAAGGGCATTCGATGTTTCCAAACATGTACATGTTGCTTGAATATTATTGAAGCCCAATTTGGGCTGATTACAATGTAATCAGATTTTAGCCATGTTTTTAAGATACTGAAAAAAGCACAAATTTCAGGGCATGTCAAAACTTCTTCAGGGCCCCAAAACACCCTCAGACCCCAGTGGGTTAAGACTTAAATTCTAACTATGTTATGCAACATTACAGAGGAGTTCATTCAATGTTGATTCAATGAAACTGATTCAGTTTTGTCCTACTGGAAATGAGGCAGGTGGTTGGAGGAGACTGGCTGAAGCCGTAAGAGTGGTTTGCAAGTCATTGCAAAATAAATTTACTGGATTACACAAAGATAACCATTACTACTAGTGGTAGGAATTTAGATTCATCAAGGTGAATTTCTGAAGCCATTCACTAAAAAGATTTGTTCTCCTGCTGGTTTTATATGGTGGCCAAAATGATTAAAATACTATTATTTTACCAGCTGAAAAAGGTTTTAAGTTATAAATTATTTCTATTTTTACTGTAGTGTGTCATTAGTAAATATCAGTTCGCATTTCCAAACATTTATTTTGTCATTGATTGTAATAATCCAGTGAGATTTTTGAGTCTGACAACGTTTTTATATACAATGGTGGCAAAAATGATCAGATTGGTTTTAAAAATGGTTATCATCAGTTATTTCTATCTTTTGCTGTAGTGTGTCAGTAGCAAACATCAGTTTAAACATTCATTTTGCCACTGATCGTAATAATCCAGTCAGATTTTTGTTTGCACAAGGTGCCTGACAACAGCCAGTGCTCCACACAGAGATCTGATCAAATCATCATCCAGTCTGTCTGACATGATATGAAGAAACAGAACAAACTGAGACAGACTAAATCCAGAAGAACTGTGGCAACATCTCCAAGATGCTTTGAAAAACCTACCTGCAAGGCTACAGCACTGTTAAAAGTTTTAGGCACTTGTGTAAAAATGCTGTAAAATGAGGATGCTGTCAAAAATAATGTCATAAATTGATTTTCTTTATCAATTATTCTATTAACTAAATTAAATCAACTTTTGGCGTGACTATCCTTTGCGTTTAAAGCAGCATTTGCCTTAGGTGCACTTGCGCATCGTTTTTCAGGTAGCTTTGCAGGTACAGTAGGTCTCTTGAAGCATCTTGGAAAAGTTGCCACAGTTCTTCTGAATTTAGTCTGTCAGATCTCTGTGTGGAGCACTGGCTGTTGTCAGACTCCTTGTGCAAACAAAAATCTGACTGGATTATAACAATTAAAGGTAAAATGAATGTTTGGAAATGTAAACTGATATTTCCTACTGACACACTACAGCAAAAGATAGAAATAACTGACTTAAATCCATTTTTAGCTGGTGAAAATACTAGTGTTCTAATAATTTTGGCCACTACTGTATATAGTTATAGGCCAATTTTGATTTCCTTAATCACATAGGAGGCGAGCAGCAAACATTCTATCTGGGATACAAATGTTTGAATGTCACTGCATTAGATGACAAGATATCAATCCAAACAATACTGGACATTTTCTCGAAACTAACTTTTCAACATCATGGTGTGAAATGTTATATATGAAAAGTGTGCTTGAGCTATCCTAAAATGAATCCTACTTGGTTGGATATTTTGTTATACAGTACAATGCAATGACATTTATGCATTTCTAAGTATGCCTCAGGTGTCCAGATATATTCTGGGGCCACTGCACATGTTAAGCCCCCACAGAGTCATAGTTGCGTTCCACATGCGTGTGCATCTGAAGCTTATTAGGAGTGAAAGCTAACAGGCAGCACAGCACAGGCGCTCTGCGCAGCTCTGTCTCTCTAAGGGTGTGGGAACCTTTCAGGTGTCTTTCTTTGATGTGGGAGGCACAAGGAATTAAATTCTACACTGATCTCCAAGGTTTCAGAAGTATATAAATAAAGCTCGGGACCCCCAGAGAGAAGCAGCACAGGGAATCTGATTAGTTGATCAGTCCCGGACCAGATCCTGTCACCAGGACCCACGGCGCTCTGACACCAGCCAGTGCTGCGGGGACCAGAAGGTGTCAGACACAGCGAGATAAAAATAAAGCGGCAAGATCACTGTCTTCAAACAGTGTCATTCATTTGCCCTCATCCACCGCCCGCAAACACATAACCTTATTTTGCCTTCAATATGAATCTAAAATTCACTTTTTTTCAATTGTGCCTGCTGATAGTGTTGTGTATCTGAACACATATTGTTTCAGGCCAGATTGGACATGTATACCAACATGTGACATCTGGCCATATCTACACACGATGTTAAAACAATATGTGCTCAATATATACATTCACATACACATACACAAACACATACACATGCACATGCACACATACACATTACCACTCAAAACTGGTATGCTTGATGTAGTGCTCAGTTATTACTGGTACTCATTTATTAATATTATCATCAATTTAGAAAGCAGTTTATGCATTCATTCATTCATTCGAATTTTGTGAAGAAAAAAGTTCAGAAAAACGGCATTTAATTTCAATATTTTATAACATTACAAAAGTCTTTAATGTCACTTATTTAATTATTTCTTGCATATTTTTCTTTTGTGATGAAAAATATGCAAAAGAACAACATTTATTTGAAACATTTTATAACACTAGAAATGTCTTTAATGTCATATTTATTTATTTTCAAATTTTGTGATGCATAACTTCAAAAGAACAGCATTTATTTGTGTATTTTATAACATTATAATGTCTTTAAAATTACTTTTTTAATTGTATTATTTATTCATTTTTCAGATGTTGTGATGAAAAAATTATCCAAAATAACAATTTATTTCAAACACTTTATAACATTATAAATGTCTTTAATGTCTTAATTGAATTTTGTAATGAAAATGTTCAAAAGAACAGCATTTACTTGAAATATTTTATAACATTATAAACTTCTTTAATGTAACTTTTATTTATTTATTTCTCGGATTTTGTTTTGAAAAAGGTTCAAAAGAACAGCATTTATTTGAAATAATTTATAAACATTATAAATGTCTTTAATGTATTATTTATTCATTTATTTTTTAGATTTTGTGATGAAAAATTGAGTGTTGAATGTTGAAATATTTGAAAAGATTATAATTGTCTTTAATGTCACTTTTATTTGTTTTTCTTTGATTTTGTGTTAAAAAAGGTTCAAAATAACATAATTTACTTTCTACTATTTTATAAGGTTCTAAATGTCTTTAATTATATTTTTATTTATTTATTTATTTTTCCAAATTTTGTGATGAAAAAAACATTGAAAGAACAGCATTTATTTGAAATATTTTTTATAACATTATACATGTCTTTAATGTCGTCTATATTTACTTTCAGATTTTGTGCTAAAAAGCTTAATAGAATAGCATTTATTTGAAATATTTTATAACATTATAAATGTCTTTAATGTTATTTTCTTTCTTTCTTATTTACTTTTTAGCATTAATAATGATAATAAATGCTTCTTGAGCATCAAATCAGCATATTACATTATTATGTGACACTGAAGACTGGAGTAATGATGCTAAAAAATCAGCTTTGTTGTCACAGGAATAAATTATTCAAAAATATCCAAAATAAAAAAAGAGTTATTTAAAATTGTAATAACAATAATTTAACAATATTACTGTTTTTCTCCCCTATATTTTTCTGATCAAATAAATAGTGCCTGGATGAGCAAAAGATCCTAATTTTTCAAGCCTTTGACCAGTATATATATACAAAATCTAATAAATATAAATAGGCATCATATGACCACCTGTTTTTATATATTTGTTAAAAAAATGCTTAATGCAATTTGTATTCTGTATTCTCTTAATTTGTATTCTGCTAATTAATTTTAGAAATGTATTTACTCTTAACCTTTTGATGCTTCAAACCAAATCTACATCAATGGTGCACAGCAACATCTTCAGACCATCGATATTTACCTAAATAAAGTCATACAGATCTGGAATGACATGAGGATGAGAAAATGAAAACAGTATTTTCATGTTTGGCTAAATTTTGCAGCCTGCAAGTGATATCCAAGAGTGAGTTTGGCACGTTAAACGGTTTAGTGAGTTCATCTCTCAGACTTTATGCTCATATTTGTTTCTAGTTTATGTAAAATTCATTGGTGATTGTGTTGTTACGTTGGCGTTCTGCTAAAAGTCCCAAGAGCGTGATCGTTTAGAGGCACATTTACCACAAGACAGCACCTCCTGCTTTTCACACTGGGTCTGTCAAGCTTGTCAATATTTATCTAGTTAAATATGCAGCCCGTCAGGAATAAACAGGGAAATGCAGAGACGTTCCCCCCCCCCCCACCATCTCAGGGGAAACTAAACACACATAATCAGCCAGTTACTGTCAGGCCAGCAGACACAACACAGATAGACAGACACATAAATAAACACCCACCCACAGACAATCTGCTTTTCCTTCCTTTCTCAAAGTCAGGTTAGATGTCCGGGTCAAACGGAGGCAGAAATTTCACACTTCACCTTTAACTTTCTCAACAGCTTATGCCACTCAGCGACGTCAAATCATGAAGATTCAGATATGAGAGAACGCTTACACTGAGTCTCAGGATGACGGTTCTTGCCGGGGTGTTTTCTGGAATGCTGACGTTGTAGACAGGCTGGGAAAACACAGGGCTGTTGTCGTTGATGTCTGTCACCTCCACCAGTAGTGTAATGGTGGTCCTGCGGGGGTCCACCGCTCCATCTGACGCCTCCACGATCAGATCGTACCGGCTTCGAGTCTCTCGGTCCAGCGGAACCGCAGTGAAGATGCTGCCCGTGGCGTTTATGGTGAACAGAGACATAAAGGAGAGCAAACGGTATCGGACCTGACCGTTGAGCCCGGCATCAGGATCGGTGGCCTGAAAATAGAGACATGCACTTATGATTATACATTTTATTATGTATTCAACAGTTTTAGTTCTTTGAAAAATCTTGATTTATATCATGCTTTGGTTTGCAGCCATCAAGTTAGTCTGCTACTGAATCACTCTCACTGATTTTAAACTGAAACACTTTCTCTGTAATGTGTAATGTTGTAAAATAAATAAGTAAATAAGCTAAGTCAATATGTTGTTCCTTTGAACTTTCTATTTATCAAAGAATCTTCAAAAAAATATCAGTTTTCACAAAAATATTTTCAATATATGTTCAAACAGAAAAATAGAATAAAAAGAATTAAAAAAAAAAAAAAAATATATATTAAAAAAAAAAATATATATATATATATATATATATATATATTTTTTTTTTTTTAATTTAAAATTCTTTTTATTCTATTTTTCTGTTTGAACATATATTGAAAATATGTTTGTGAAAACTGTGATATTTTTTTGAAGATTACATATATATATATATATATCGATAGCTATGTATAATTATTCTGTTATAAAATTACTCAAATCAATGTTACAATTTTGGTTACAACTTTACCAAGCACCCACAGAACATCCTTGAATAAAAAAAAAATAAATAAACAAGAATAATAAAAAAAAAAAAAAAAAATTTTTTTTTTTACTAAATTAAATGAAATCAGATGAAAAAAAAATACAAATAAAATACAAATAAAATAAAAAAATAATAAAACAAAATAATGAAATAAAATGAACATGAAATAAAAACAAATAAAATGAAACAATTAAACAAAATGAAAAATATAAATAAAAAATATATAATTAAATTAAACTAAATCAAATGAAAGCAAATGAAAAAATAAATAAAATAAATAATGCAAATAAAATAAAATAAAATTAAACTAAATCAAATGAAATCAAACGAAAAAATAAAATACTATGAAATAATGAAATAAATAAAGTAATATATGAAAAAATAATGAAAAAAAATTAATAATGAAAATAAAATAAACTAAACTAAACTAAATCCAAATGAAAATAAAATATAATACAATGAAATAATTAAACAAAATTAAAAAATAACACAAAATAAAATTAAATAATGAAAACAATAAAAAATAAATTCAATGAAATAATGAAAATGAAAATAAATCAAAATGAAAATAAAATGAAACAAAATTGCACACATTTTTTAAATGTTTTAAAAGAAAATAATGAAAATCAGTTTAAAAAATAAAAAAAATACAATGAAATAAAATGGAAAATCACACAAAATAATACAATACAATGAAAATAAAATAAAATAAAATAACAAATTAAAAATAATGTACAATTAAAAATGTATATTCATTAATTACTATTAATACTACTGGGCTACTACTGATAATAATAATAAATAATGCAGAATGAAGAACAAAATAAAAAAGAAGAAAATAATCGCAGACGGTCCTTTAGGGCAAAGAAATAAAGGCTTGCTGAACTAATCTTAATTCCTGCATGGTTACAGAGGCTCATTTGTATGTGAGCGGGGAAGCAGCGCTCGGCTGTAATGGCTTCAGAGGTGCCTGCTATAATTCCTTCCTGTAGTAATTACAGATGCAGATGGGGAGAATAACTGGGGGGGTTATTAGAGAAGCATGCCGGGTTAGCGACATGAACGACACAGACTCTGGGAGAAGAGAGGGGGAGAGATGAGAAGAGGGACAGGAAGATGAGGGGGATGAAGGGCCAAAATCCAAATGCGGGTGAATGGAAATAAGTGAAATGAAAAGGGCATGTCTGAGTCTTGAGAAATTACAGCCGCATCTGAGCGCAGAGGAATGAAAGTGCTGCCCGTGGCCCTCTCACCAGCAGCACTCATCAAACAGCACACTTACATGGCATCTGCTCGCCTCAATAATTAACTAATGGAATGAATATGTAAACAGAGTGATAAATAAACAAACAACACTTTACACAATACATCATTAAAAACCCGCTTCCTAACGTCACTGCTGACTGCTATTCCATCAAATATTTCACCATTTAAGTTTTAATTCAACTTTTTGCCTTCGCTAGTTCATTTTGAATGACATGCTTATTTTTAAAAGTATATTTAGTTCATTTACAGTCACACACTAATGTTCATTAAAGATGCATGTATAATAAATCTGAAAGATTAGCAAAATGCTTTTTAAAATATGATAGCAAATTATAGCACATTAAATACTTATACAGTATTAGAGATTTTTAATGTTTCTTAAAGAAGTCTCTTATGCCCAAAAAGTTGCATTTATTTGATCAAAAATACTTGCAATTTAAACTAACAGTTTTCTATTTCAATATACTTTAAAATATAATTAATAAAATATAATATTTAATATTAATATTTAATGTTATTAATATTAATATTAATTATTAATGTATTAATATATATTAATATAATATTTATTTGTAGCCTGTGATACTTTTTTCAGGATTCTTTGATGAATAAAAAAGTTAAAAAGAACAGCATTTATTCAAAATAGAAATATTTTCTAACAACACCATTCTATATCAGATTTGATCAATTTAACACATCCTTGCTGAATAAAAGTATTAATTTCTTTCAAACACAAAATAGAATGAAATAATGAAAACAATGAAAATGTAATGAAATTAAATAAGATTAAATAATGAAATTAAAATAAATAAAATGAAAAAAAAAAAAATGAAATTACACAAATAGAGATTTTGATTACGCCTTTACCAAGCACACCATTGGATAAAAAAAAAAAACTAAATTAAATTAAATTAAATTAAATCAAATAAAATGAAATATATATATATATATATATATATATATATATATATATATATATATATATATATATATATATATATATATATATACACACACACACATACATAATAAAACAAAACAAAATGAAATTAAATAAGGTAATGCAACAGATCAAAAAAAAAATATATATATATATATATATATATTAATTAATTAATTACTATTATTAATACTACCAGGCTACAACTGATAATAATAATAAATAAAAAAAATAATGAAAAAACCCCAACAATAATGAAAAAAATCATCAGGAAACAGTTGTGCTACTCAATATTTTTTCAGGATTTTTTTGATGAATAAAAAGTTAAAAAGATATAAGTATAAATATGTATAAAAGATAAAATATTTTCAAAGAATATAAGTTTTCACTATTACTTTTTATCAATTTAATATATCCTTGCTGAATTGAATTATTAATTTCTCTGAAATAAAGAAATAAAGAAAAAATGACTTACCCCAAACTTTGAATGTGTATTGCTGTTAGAAAATATTTATATTTTTTTAATGCTGTGCTTTTTAACATTTTATTTATCAAAGAATCCTGAAAAAAGTATCACAAACAAACAAACAAAACAAAAAAAGCAGCACAACTGTTTCTAACATTAATAATGAATCAGCATATTAGAATGCTTTCTGAAGGATCATGTGACACTGAAGACTGCAGTAATGCAATAATTCAGCTTTGAATTCTGTATTTGTAATCAAATAAATGCAGCTTTAATAAGCAGAAAAGACCTTAAAAAAAAAAAATTAAACATCTTAATGATCCTAAACTTTTGAATGGCAGTGTATTTCAAAGGAGTTGTTTCAATGGAAATGAATTGCAAACCAAAAATAGGATGATTTTGCTGCTTATTATTTTTGTTGAAAACATGATTTTTTTTAGAATTCTTTGATCAACCGAGAGTTCACAGAACAGTATTTATATGAAAAGGTTTTTATAGGTAATAATTTAAATGCCTTTTTATGTCACTTCTGATACATTTAATGCACCTTTGCTAATAAAATGCCAATTTGAGCTGTAGTGAATGAAAGAATGATTTAAGTTAAAATAAATTAAATTCAATAAAAAAATGTAATGTTTAATTTATTAATTTAATATGTAAAACTTTAATCCTCCCATTTAAAATATATACTGTTATTCTAAAATAAAATGACTCAAATCGGGATACACAATTTTGGTTTCATATTTACCAAGCATCCATAATAAAATAAAAAAATTAAAAGAAAAAATTACAAATTAAAATAAATGAAAAAAAATAAAAAGAACTAATAAAATAAAATAAATACAATAAAATAAAATGTAATTTATTTAATATAAAATTAAATAATTAAATTAAATAATTGTTTTAATAAAATAAATGTTTAATTTATTCATTTAATATAACATTTGTATCCTCCAATTTGATAACTATATACTTTTATTCTGATATAAAATGACTCAAATTGGGATACACAATATTGGTTTCACCTTTACTAAGCACCCATAAAAATAAAAAAATGAAATAAAACTAAACTAAATAAAATTAAATAATATAATATAATATAATAAATACAAAAAAATAGAATTAAATAAAAAATGTAAAATTAAATAACAAAATGAAATAATATAAAACAAATCAATAAATAAATAAAATATACAATAAAATAACAATAAATTATTCAGTTAAATAAAATATTAAATAATATAAAATAAAATGAAATAATGAAATAAAAGAAAATAATAATATATTAAAAAAATAATAACTTAATTACTATTATTAATACTACTACTACTACAAAATAAAATAAACTAAATTAACTAAAGAGTTAAACTGTCAGAACAAATTAATCTTGATAATGTCAAATAATTTTGATAAAAAGGTATGTAACAAAACATGGTCAGGTCAAAGTGTCAATTTAAATTTTTGGTCCCAAATTTTTTATCAATTTTACTGGTAGTCCAATGTAGTATAAAGAATTTTTGGGTATAATATGTCACAGTTTACTTTATTTTGCTAGCCTCACTTACATAAATGAACTGTATTGTCCTGCAATAAAAAAAGATAAAATTAAATAAAATTAAATTTATTCAGTTCAATTTAATTTAATCAGTTTAATTTAATTCCAAAACCCTTGATTTGTTAGCAGACAAATTTAGTCCCCAATGTGAATAGGTCTATCAAAATGGATTGTTTTGCAGAATCCCTGTTTGAAGCTCTCAGCGTGAATAGTATCTTAAGCCTTTTGGACATGTTAGCCTGTGGCAAAGAACAGGGCTGTAAGTGTCTGTAGAGCAGGGAACACGCTGATGTGCATTTGTGATGTGTGAAGTTAGTGTCCGTATGCATACGCTTGTTTGCTGTCACAGTGCAATAAGAATCCAGGTGGTTTTGATCTCCACAGGGATGTGCCTGTGAATTTGAGAGCAAGGACTCAAAGTTTGGTGAGCACCTGCTTGTTGTGAACATGGCAGACTACACAGAACATGAGAGGATGATGAAATGAAAAGAAAGATGATGGAAAGTGAGAGAACAGCTCATAGGGAGGGATCCAACTGGAGCAACATCTAAAAAAACTAATTTTTAGTTGTTGAGTACTTACTTTCTGAGAACAATATCATGTCATATGAGGACAACACGCACTAAATGATTTCAATCGCGGTTTTCTTGATGCACGAACGCACCGTTGCGTCACCTCATGGCTGTCAATCACATCCACACCGAACTCCATGATCAAGACATCACAGTGCAACAAATGAGCGGTAAAGAGACGCACGATGACAACACGGCATTGTGAATGAAAGCCTGACGCATCTCTCATTGATTATCTTTCTAACCAACCAAAGCATGATTAATCAAACACGCTAATTAAAAACCTAACTGCTTGGCAGGGCGGAACAGAAGCAGTCATCAGGGACAGACTGTAAGGTGACTAATGACTGTAATTTACCATGACTTAATTAGGGAACAATAGAAAGTGATGTCTGAAGATCTGTGCGGCGTGACAGTTGAAGGGGCCGCAGGTGTGAACCACACGGGACCCTCAGAAGCTGACAAACTCACCAAAACTAAAGATACTTGATTTAGTTTGGCATGGAACTTACCCTGACTTGACCCACAAACACATTGGCCTCTTCTTCCCTGACAGTCAGGTTTCTGGGTAGAGTGAGGTCAAAGGTGGGGTCATTGTCATTGACATCTGTGATGACAATGCTGACGGTGGCTGTGGAAATCTGCAAAAATGAACAGATTAATTAAATATCAGGAAGAATTACTTAAATATACAAGAATGCCAAGTTCCCAGATCAATATTGTTGTTGGTCCTGAAACAAACTTATTTTAGTATTTTATAAATCTGTAATTATTTGATAAGAATATTGTTGAATGGCAACAAAGAATGTTCATGATTATGTAGAGTCTTATGTTTTCTGCGATGTAGAAAACACATCCGGAACAGCTAAATCCATTCATGAAATGGAATTTACTGTATAACCGGAATTGCCAACGGAATTTGTCAATTGTTTAATGAATAAATCAAAAGTAGATCAGTACATTTAAATTTAAAATGAGCTATGGACTAGTATTTGTGAATATTAAGCTGCAAAAAGACTATTAAAATATGTATCCTGCATGTTCTGTGTGTCTTCATCATAAAATGAATTTAAAAACTACTGTCATATCATAGACAAACAGAAACGTTAAAATAAAAGTTTGGATTAACTTGAAGAAATTGTGACAGAAATGTAATGTAATGATAGTACTACTTGAAAAATTAGAGTATTTCTGAATAAATAAATAAATTATGTTTTTGGTTATTAAAAATGGAATTAAAATGGAATTAATTAAAATGGAATCCAGACAATTTGTTAAAAACATAGAATTTAGTAAAAAAATAAAACAGAATTTGAGAAAAAAAATTACTTTTAACAACTTGCTGTTAAACTGTATTTTATGTAAAAAAGTAGTTTCATGATTTCAAATAATCAGACTTTTATATTAATATTTTTTAATTTAATCATTAAAACAGAAAAAAAAACAGAATTTGAAAACATTTTAAACAAAAAATTAAAGATTTCATTGAGCAAAAAAAACCAACAACAACATACAACTAGTAAAAACTAAAGCTAAACTAATATATTTGTATGCTTCAAATCATAAATATTACAAATTATATAAATTTAATTCATAAAAATGGACAGCTTTACAATCGACTGACCCAACCCCAGCTAATCAAACCCAGCTAACTAAAACCCAGCTAACTAAAAACTAAAACTAAATTAAATTAGAAAGACAAATTGGTAATAAAATAGAAATATAAAATAGCTAATTGATTTTAGTTAATTAAAAAATATATATCAATTATCTGTTAATGGTTGTTTTAATGTCTAATGTAATGATAGTCATACTACTACTACTCAAATAAAATTTTTATAATTAATAATTTAAGTAATATTTACTAAATGTTTTTAATTATTACAATTTTATGAAACCAGTCTATTAATGGAAAACGCAGAATTTGGTAAAAATAAAACATTTAACAGGGCCTTAAAAATATCAATTTTCAAAACTTTTAACCTATTGCTTTTAAATTGTGTAAGTAGTTTTATTTAATTTGCCTAGAGTCTAGAAAAAGAAATCCAGATAAATTAAAATGGGGGGGGGGGGGGGGGGACGAAATTTGGAAAAAAAAATGCATAAAAAATTTAATAATTATGGCAGTGGTAAAATAAAATCATTAATGAAAACTTTTTTGCTAACTAAATTCTCCAAATTTGAAATAAAAGAAATGTATTAACAAAAAATAATAATAAGTTTATTAAAAATAATAAAATAAAATATTATTTATTTATTTTTGTTTAGCAAATGGCATATTATAAAACTTGACAGCTTTACAACCCAGCTAAATAAAAAAAACTATATTACAAAGACAAATAGGTAATAAAATAGAGAGAAGCCAATTCATTTTAGTTAATAAAAAAAAACTTACTTGGTTTAATATTTAAGGCACTAAAAAGCAATAACACTAGTCTGTACCGAGAAATAAAATGTCATTAAATATTTTAATGATCCTAGTTTCAGCATTCACTTCTGCAGCCCTAAAAAAACCCAATAATAATTAATAATAAATAAGATAAAAACTAAGCACTAAACCAAATTGAAAATAAAATAAAACAGAATAAAATGGAAATAAATACCAAATAAAAAAATAATGTTCAGATTAAGGTTTTTGCAGATTTACAAAGGACTTGTTAGTTTGTTTGTGCCTATAAACCTACAAAAAGCACAGTCCTGACAGTTCTACTGAACCCTGGAATTCAGTGTGCACTCGCTGTCAAACCCTGAACCTTTCACAGCATTCACTCTGACATTCACCCTGCTGCTGTCTGTCAGTCTTTTTTGTTGCCTTTTTAAAATATTGAAAATGACTTCTCTGGGGGAAAAAAATAGTGTCACCATTTAGTTTCTGACTCTATTCCAGAAACACATTTGCAGAGATGTAATTAAATCATAAGCAATTGAGTTCCTGGGGCTTAAAAGTTTAATAGCACACAGTGATGAATATAAATTCAACCGATCAGTCAAGATCAGCATGTAGAGTTTAAATCCCAGTGGGATGTGCATGAAAAATTTATTCACCAAAAAAAAAAAAAAAGAAGGAAGGAAGGGTAAAAAAATCTGGAAAGGGAATTATATATTCATAGATGAAGTTGTTGTTTGGCAAAAACGTGTTCAGGTGCTCTACAAATTCTCCTTAAATTTCTATCAAAATGCATCAAGCCCATCAAAAACACACACATAGACACTGACTCAAAGACAAGTGCGAGACGAATGCGCTGAAGCCCACTGAAGCCTGTTTGATCTCAAGAACGTGAGTTGCACTGAATATTTCATTAGATATCATTATAATGCTTTAAGAGGTGGAGGTCAGGTAAATCGCATTGATTAATTAACCGCATGAAACGTAAATGATTTAATGGACTTGTTTGACCAGATGAAAGTCATTTTGCTCAGTCATGTTGCGCAAAGATGAAGGCACGTCCTTCTGCCTCGAAATGCTTTTTACGTGCTTGTCTTTCTTGAAAACTCCCTCTTCATCAGCTCTACAGCCTGCGTTTGATAAATGAGCTTCATGCACTCATTTAGCACTCCAGCGTTCCTCTGTTTGCTGAAATTTTCTCATTAGAGGAGCTATAAGCTGATAATGCAAGTAAATGTTTTTTTGAAAAGGTGAAATTGTTTAAACAGAACATGCATTGAGTCTCATTACAGAACATCCTTGAGGAGTTTTTGACAGTAATGACTACGCAAAAAAAAATTAACAAATGAATACCAAGCTTTGTCAGTGGTTGCTTTTGTATAGATGTGAGGTTAAAGCAACTGGGTGTGTGGCATAAAACCTATTATATGAAAAGAGGATGTGAAGAGATCAGACGTTTGAATCAGTGCAGCTGTCAGTCAGTGTTATAGGCTGATATTGTGGGATGGGTGTAATCTCACCCCTCCTGGGTGGCCGTCGGATGCGGTGACGATGAGGCGATACTGGTCAATGGTCTCTCTGTCCAGAGGTTTGGCCAGCAGCAGAAGACCTATACTGAACAGACACAAAACACGTTCATTAAATTTTCTATTTAATTGCTCGGTTTAATATCAAAATATTTTCTCATATTTTTTATTTATTTTCTGCTATTTAAAAAAAGAGTATACAGAGACAAATAAATTACATTTATTTTTCAGATGCACACCCTCAGAAACCAACAACTGCCTTGATCAATATAAGCAAAGGCCATCATTGTGCATAATATTACAGTATTGTTTTTTCTTCATTATGCCTTGATTAATGTCTGTTTTTTATGATTACGTATATATATGTATATATTTTTTTTATCTTGATTGTAATCATTACTTAGCACCCTTTTGTAATACAAATTGTATTGTTATTTGTTATTGTTTTTTAATTATTTCTGAATAACTATTTGTAGAGTGCTGTATGGCAATAAATGTCATTTCATGCCATTTTCCCAAAAATTACAGCCAGAAAAAAATCCTAGTCTATATTTGAAAATGAGCCTTTTACCCAAACTTGAAATTTATGTAATTTACTCTTTATGTTGTTTAAAACCTCTCTGATAGATTTTATTTAGGATGTTCATGTGGCTCTTGTAGATATGTATGTGTACTACTATCATTTAAAAGTTTGGGATCAAAAAGATTTTTAATGTTTTTAAATCTCTTACGCTCGAGGAACAGTATTGATATATAAAAAAAATACAATACCTTTTTTTCTCAGCAAGGATGTGTTAAATTCATAAAAAGTGATGGTTAACACTTATATTGTTAGAAAATATTTCTATTTTGATAATATGCTGTTGTTATTTTTTTTACCTTTTTATTCATCAAAGAACCCTAAAAAAGTATCACAGTTTCCAAAAAATTATCAAGCAGCAAAAACTGTTTCCAACATTGATAATAAATCAGCATATTGTTAATAAATCAGAATGGTTTCTGAAGGATCATGTGACACTGAAGACTGGAGTAATGGATGATGAAAATTCAGCTTTGCATCACATGAATAAATTATATTTTACAGTATATTAAAACAGAAAACCAACAACTGCCTTGATCAATATAAGCAAAGACCATCATTGTACATAATATTAAAGTATTGTTTTTTCTTCATTATGCCTTGATTAATGTCTGTTTTTTATGATTGCGTATATATTTTTTATCTTGATTGTATTCATTACTTAGCACCCTTTTGTAATAAAGATTGTATTGTTATTTGTTATTGTTTTTTGTAATTATTTCTGAATAATTATTTGTATAGTGCTGTATGCCAATAAATGCCATTTCAAGCCATTTTGTCTGAATTGACAAAACAGAAATCACACACATAAAAAGCTTAGTCTATATTGAGGACAGTGATGAATCTCATCAACTAAATGAGCATTTTTTCTAAAGAATCATGTGACACTGAAGACTGGAGTAATTGATGATGAAAATTCAGCTTTGCATCACATGAATAAATTATATTTTACAGTATATTAAAACAGAAAACGTCTCGGGTTACGTATGTAACCTTAGTTCCCTGAGGGAACGAGACGCCGCGTCAGGAACGCTATGGGGAACGCCATTGGCGGGCCGCACTCTGAACTATGTCTAACAACCAATGAATGACGGGGGTGACGTCACAGGCGCGGTGACGTCACCAACCAGGAAGTATAAAGCACGTGCGTTTGAAGCCGGCGGCAGCTCTTTTAGGAATGAAGCGAGCGCCGCAGGGTGCGGGAATTATGGTCCGAGACGCGGCGTCTCGTTCCCTCAGGGAACTAAGGTTACATACGTAACCCGAGACGTTCCCTTCCGGGAACTCGAGCCGTGTCAGGAACGCTATGGGGAACGAGACTACCAACGCCCCCATAATTTCCGAGCCCTGCGAGTGTCTGCTCAACCAGGGTGGAAAAAGAGAGAGCCCTTGTCTAGCATTACGCGGACAAGAAGGCCCTGTAGTCCTCGGCCCTCGGGCACACGAGGAATGGTAGTCTTCCTCTGTCTGGTCGCCAGCCAGGACGAGAGGTACTCCACGGCCCTCAGGCACACGCAGAGTCTTAGTCCTTTGTCTGGGAGTTAGCCAGAACAAGAGGGACCGAATGACCACTGTCTAGCACTCGGCGGACAGATGGTGTGGGAAGTCCTCGGTCCGCAGACCCACGAGGACGGTGAGCTCGACCTCAAGGCTCCTCGGCCCTCGGGCACACGAGGAGAGGGTGATCCTTTGTCTGGGGGTTCAGCCAGAACAAGAGGGATCCAAGGCTCGGCCTGGAGCTCCGCCAGGACGCGAGGGAATAAGCCATTGTCTAGCATTACGCGGACAAGAGGGCACTGCAATCCCCGGCCCTTGGGCTCACGGGGAAGACAGTAGGTGCCTCTGCCTGGTAGCCAGCCAGTGCATGAGGCACTCCTCGGCCTTCTGTGAAGGCAGACGAGGAGTCTTAGTCCTTGGTCTGGGGAAAGCCAGAAACCAGAGGGACCGGAGTACACTCGGTCTGATAGCATCCTGCGTCAGAACACGAGGAGAATTAAGCCATTGTCTAGCATTCCGCGGACAAGAGGGCTGTACAGTTCTCGGCCCTCGGGCACACGAGAACCGTGACCTCTGCCTGGTTCGCCAGCCAGTGCGAGAGGCACCCCTCGGCCCTCGGGCTCACGAGGGGTCTTAGTCCTTTGTCTGGGGGTACTGCCAGGACAAGAGGGACTGAAAGGGCTTTTGTCTAGCTTGCACGGACAAAAGGGGTAAAGTTTTGCAGATCTCTTATGAGTGGCGAAACGACTTCTCTTCTTTCCGCAGAAAGAATGCGCCTTGAGAAGTCTCCTCCTGGCTAGGGAGGTGGCTGACCCTCTAGGCCTAGCGCACTAGGCCGAGAGTACAGCCGAGCCTGGAGCGGCTCTGAGGTCGAGCTCGTAATACCTAACGAATGTTAGGGGCGTGGACCAACCCGCAGCATTGCAGATGTCTTGTATTGGGACACCTGCCGTCAGAGCCCTCGAGGCCGACGGACCTCGAGTAGAGTGAGCCTTGAGTCCCATCGGGGATGGGAGACCAGAGGACTCGTATGCTGTAGATATGGCATCGATGATCCATCTACTGATAGTGGGCTTAGAGGCCGGGCCCCCTCTCTTAGGGGGGCCGTAACAGACAAACAATTGCTCTGTTCTACGCCACGTGGCAGCTCTGTGGACGTATGCATCTAAGGCTCTGACTGGGCACATGCAATTTAACTTCCTGTGGTTCGGCTCCGCGAACGGAGGAGGATAAAACGCCTGCAGTGTTACTGGCTGCGGTGCTAGGGAGGGGACCTTCGGGACGTACCCGACCCTGGGATATAGAAAGGCCTTGGCCATCCCTGGGGCAAACTCTAAATGAGATGGGGCCACTGAAAGGGCCTGCAGGTCGCCTACTCTCTTGAGGGAGGTGAGTGCTAACAGGAGCGCCGTCTTAATTGTGAGGGCGCGGTCCGTAGACTCCTCTATGGGCTCGAATGGAGGCTTGCAGAGAGCTTCTAGCACCACAGCGAGGTCCCACGTGGGGACCCTGGGTGTCACTCGAGGCCTCAGCCTAGTAGCTACTAGTAGCAGCCGCACTTGAAACCGACGGACCCGTTCCCGAACTCCCGGGAGCAGAGCGATCGGGGGAAAGGCGTACAGACGCAGCCTCGGCCACGTCTGTGCCATGGCCTCCAGCCCCAGTGGAGCTGGAGGAACTAGAGAGTACCAGAGGGGACAGTGCGATATCTCCTGAGTCGCAAACAGGTCCACCTGTGCCTGGCCAAACACTCTCCAGATCTGCCTCACCACCTCTGGGTGAAGCATCCATCCCCCGGGCCTCGGCCCCTGCCTTGACAGGACGTCTGCTCCCACATTCAGATGTCCAGGGATGTGGACTGCTCTCAGGGAGAGGAATTTCTCTTGAGACCAAAGGAGTATCCGGTACGCCAGCTTGTATAAGGGGCGTGAGCGGAGTCCTCCTTGGTGGTTTATGTAGTGAACCACCGCAGTGCTGTCTGTACGGACCAGCACATGTCTGTCTCTTAGGTCTGGGAGAAACCTCTTTAGGGCCAGGAATACTGCCAGCATCTCTAAGCGGTTTATGTGCCACGAGAGATGGTGGGCGTTCCATAGGCCTTGGGCTGAGCGGCCACGCATGACCGCTCCCCAACCGGTAAGGAAAGCGTCGGCCGCTAGCGTGATGCGGCGACCAGGCGCTCCCAGTACCGGTCCCTGAGAGAGGAACCAGGGTTTCCTCCACATGGCCAAGGCACGTAGGCAACGCCGCGTGACCTTGATCTTGCGGAGTGGGTTTCCCCTCGGGGAGAACCCCCTGGTCCTGAGCCACCACTGTAGTGGTCTCATGTGCAGCAGTCCAAAAGGTATCACGTTGGAAGCGGCTGCTATAAGACCTAACAGTACTTGAAACTGTTTGACAGTGAGTGACTGGCCTAGCTTTACTGCATTCACTGCGGTCAGTATGGAATCGACTCATGCAGGAGACATGCGTGCCTGCGTGGAGATCGAATCCCACCCTACGCCTAAGTAAGTGGTCCTCTGTAGTGGAGAAAGCACATTCTTCTTGGCGTTGAGTCTCAACCCTAACTCTTTCATGTGAGCGAGAACAGCACCTCGATGCTGAACCGCTAACTGTTAGTTGAGTATGCGGATGCCCTGGAGTCACAGTGGAGCCAGCGCAGCATCCACACACTTCGTGAAAGTGCGGGGTGAGGGAGCTAGGCCGAAAGGAAGCACTCTGTCTTGGTAAGCCTTGCCCCTGAAAGCGAACCTGAGATACTTCCTGTGCTGAAGAACCAGAAAGTTCACTAAGGGTACCAGCCTCTCGGGACTGGTGTCTGGATTTACTTGAGGAACTAACTCGGAGTCCTGTAACAGCGAACTGGCAGGAAGCGCCGGAATTAGCTCCTCGGAAAACCCCCGCGGGGGTTGCGAACTCTCCAGGGCCGCTACGTTTCCGGGCGGACCAGCTAGAGGATGCTCGCGGGAGATAGCCGCGCCCTGTAACACTGGCAGGGTTAGCTGACTCATCTCCTGAGGGCCACGAAGGGGTCTGAAACCCGCACCTGGAGGTACGGTGCAAACCCCCTCGAGAGGGGCTGCCCTCAACGGCCCTGAACCACAACCGTCAGGGCCGCTTAGCCGAGGACTTCCTTGACTGGAGGACGACCCTCAGGTCAGGCCTCTTCGTCTTGGAAGCCCCCGACTTAGAGCGCTGCTTTCCGGGTCCCCTAGGCTGGGCCGGGGGAGCACGGGCGGCAACGCTCTGCTTTTGTGCCTCTCTATGGGAGCTCGTACACGGCTGAGGCTGCTTCTTAGATGGTGCAGCAGCCTCAGAGGAGAACACGCGGCGAGGAAGGAAAGTTCTGAACGCCGCCGCCTGCTTGCGGGCCTCCTGGTGCCTGGCCACAACGGTATCAACCGAAGCACCAAAGAGGCCAGATGGTTGCAGGGGGGCGTCTAGAAGCGTGACCCTGTCCTTGTCTTTTACGTCGGACAGGGTCAGCCAGAGATGCCTCTCCGCGGCCACCAGGGCTGCCATAGACCGCCCAACAGCACGGGCGGCCTCCTTGGTGGCGCGGAGAGCGAGATCTGCAGTTTTTTGCATCTCTGTAACGCTAACTTCCTCGCCGCTGCTGAACTCCTTCAGCAGGTCAGCCTGGTAGGCTTGCAGGATGCCCATGGTGTGAAGGCAAGACCCTGCTTGACCTGCTGCCGTGTATGCCTTACCCATCAGGCCAGAAGTGACTTTAAGGGGCCTGGTGGGCAAGGACGGAGCCTTCAAGGACGACGCCGAGCCGGGTGACAGATAGCCCGCAAGCGTCTGTTCAACCCGTGGCATCGTCCTATAGCCATTCTCCTCTGCCCCCCCCACATTTCCATAATTTTCAGCGGGGGAGAAAAGACGGGAGGAGTATGGCTTTTCCCACGATCTCGCTAGCTCTTGGTGGAGATCGGGGAAGAAGGGAAGGCTCCGTTTAGGAGGTGCTGACTTTGTCCGCAGGAAGCGATCATTTAATCGGCTTCGCTGCGGCTCATGTGATTGCTGTTGTTCTGCGGGCCATGTGATGTGTAATTTGGCTACCGCATTAGTCAGCACCTCTATGAGCTCCTCATAGTGAGGCGAGCGTGATGGCGGTTGTGGTTCCTCTGTAACACTTTCAATGTCAACCTCCTCGGAGGAAGACAAGAGGAACTCGGGGACCTCCTCCCGGGGGGAAGAAACCGCAGCGCGGGCTTCCACATCCAGGAGGAGATCGCTCGATCCGCTGAGTGAGGGCGGAGATAGGGGATCACCCGTCTCCATACCCTCCAGCAGATCGAGCTGCGAGCCCCACGAGTGCAGCCGCCGCTCCGCCTCGGCGGAAGCGGGGCCAGACCCACGGGGCACGCTAGTGAAAGCCCCCTCCTCGAAGAGGGCTTTCCGGGAGCGAAGCAGACGCACCGGCAGGCGTTCACAGTGCTCACAGCCAGCCTTTTCGAGGGCTGACTGTGCATGCTCCGCTCCCAAGCAGACCACACATAGACTGTGTGTATCCCCACCAACAATGAAGCGTTGGCAGGGAGGGACACACTGTCTATGCGGGCGCTTAACCACCATCAAACTCTTTTTCTTAATAGGTTGCAAAGATGCCATTCTACTCAAATAAAAGTGTGTCAAACTGGACACAAAAACAGCAGAAATGGCAAGACAGACACAGACACAGAGCGCTCTCGCTGAATGACAAAAGCTGCCGCCGGCTTCAAACGCACGTGCTTTATACTTCCTGGTTGGTGACGTCACCGCGCCTGTGACGTCACCCCCGTCATTCATTGGTTGTTAGACATAGTTCAGAGTGCGGCCCGCCAATGGCGTTCCCCATAGCGTTCCTGACGCGGCTCGAGTTCCCGGAAGGGAACCATTATTTTTAATTGTAATAATATTTCACAATATTACACTTGATTTAATTTTTTTGATCAAAGAAATGCAGCTTTGGTGAGCAGAAGAAACGTCTTTAAAAAACATTAAAAATCTTACTGATCCCAAACTTTTGAAAGGCAGTGTATATTTAATACGGTGCTTCAAGATGTGTCACATCAGTAATGACAAACATTATTGAGTCTCATAACCCAATCATGATTCACCAAATTTGAATATGCTAATACTCAAATAGCACAAATGAGATTTGAGGGCACAATTTTCAATGCTGCACAACATCTGTTCCACATACAAAGCTATTGTAGCTATTCAGAGTTATGAATCATGCAGGCTATTTTTGTGACACTTCTAACATGCTTTTTGTCATTTTTTGAGCTTGACAGCTCTTCCACTTTCATTACACAGAAAAAAAATTTGCATGAACAAACTTTTAGAACGACATGATTAAATGATGGCAGAATTTTCCATTTTGAATCTGTTTAAGCTGTGATTATTTTCATAATGATGAGGTCGGACACACACTCAGAACACCGAACGACCTGCAAGATCGGAAACTGTGCCTTGAAAATTGTATTCAGGATTACATATTTTGGGTGTGTTTGTGTCGTGACCATAATTTGCATACTTCCTTTGGTGAATCTGGTGCTAAAACAATGCAGATGGTAAATAAACATTGGTATCTATGGGTGCAGTTCAACAAACAGTATCTGTGATCATCCGCGCTGAAAAAACCAGCCACAGGGACGCCATTATCATTTGTAGACCAACAGGATTTTTGCGAATCACCAGGCTCATCCTACAGTGAGCTCACACATGTGCGGGGGGGTCGGCGGATGAGAATGGACAGACAAGATCCTGTTAACATTGCAGTCACACACAGCAGAAGAAGCAGGCTGCTGTGCTGCTGGCTCATGTTTGTGTGTGTGCGTGTGTGCAGAATTATATTCCTCCTCAGTTGACCCCTACAAAAGCGATATTGAACGTGTCCTCTGAAGCCTGTGAAAAAGCCGTATAAAACACTTCAGTGACTGGGATTCTCTTTTCTTTCGGCCTCACAAACCTTCTGCCGGCCACATAGCATTCAAGGCAAAGTCTTTAAATTTTAACATCCCTTTTTAATGACTCTTCAACTGTCTTTGCTGTTTCTTCAACAGAAAAAAAATCCTTTGTAAGACAAATCAATGAAGGAGCGTTTTATTTCAGCAGTCACCTCACAAAACCTCTCCACCGACATTTTTACCAATGGTATTACTGATGACATTAATCATCTGACTTTAACAAAAAACTGAAGTGAAGCAAAGCAAAGAAGAGAAAAGGCAAAAAGAAGAAACAAAAAGAGAAGAGACAAAAAGAGACCAGACAAATAGAGATGAGACATAGAGAGTAAGAAAACCCAATCACATGAGATTAATAGAGATTTGATGAAATCAGAAGAGACAAGTTGAGATAGGATGAGATGAAGTAAGATTTGACAAAACAAAAGAATAGATATGGTGAAAAGAGACAAAATGAGATGAGATAAGAAATTTGGGACACAAAGGGTTGAGATGAGACAAGATACTGTACGATGAAGAGACGAGACAAGACAAGGTGAGATGAGACAAACTGAGACAAAGGATGATGAAAGATGAGACAATATGAGGCAAGATGAGATGAGACAAGATACAAAGGTGAGATAACATGAGATAACACAATGAGATGAAAAGTGGCAAGATGAGACGAAATGAAACGAAATGAGGCAAGATGAGATGAAATGAGATGAGACGAAATAAGGCATGATGAGATAAGATGAAATGAGATGATGAGACGAAATAATAATAATAATTAATTAATAATTAAATGAGGGAAGATGAGATGAATTGAGACAAGGTGAGATGAAATGAGGCAAGATGAGATCATATGAGATGAGATAAGATAAGATCAGATGAAATAAGTCAAGATGAGCTGAGTCAAGATCAGACGAAATTAGGAAAGATGAGTTGAGATGAGATGAGACAAATGAGGCAGGATGAGATGAATTGAAGCAAGATGAGATGAGATAAAACAAGATGAGATAATGAGATGAAATGAGGCAAGATGAGATGAGATTAGACAAGATGAGACAAAATGAGTCAATATAAGATGAAATGAGGCAAGATGAGATGAAATGAGTCAAGATGAGATGAGTCAAGACGAATTGAAGCAAGATGAGATAAGATAAAATGAGATGAGATGATGAGACGAAATGAGACAAAATTAAGCAAGATGAGATAGGATAAAATGAGAAGAGTCAAGATGAGATAAAATGAGGCAAGATCAGACTAAATAAAGCAAGATGAGAAGATAAAACGAGATGAGATGATGAGACAAAATGAGATAAGACAAGATGAGACAAAATGAGGTAAGATGAGATGAGAGGAAATGAGGAAATATGAGAAAAGGTGAGAAAAGATAAAGTGAGACCAAAATGAGATGAGACGAGATGAGATAAGGCAAATTGAGATGAGAATATGAGATGACACAAGATCTCCTCTATGCAGAATGATAAGACCAGATAAAGTGGATGAGATGAGATTAGATGAGGCGAGACGATGAGATGATGCAAGATAAGATGAGACAAGATGATGATATACGATAAGGCAAGATCTCCTATACGCACAAGTGATAAGACCGGATAAAGTGATGATGTAGTGAAGTGTAAAGACACAAAACAAGGTGATATGAGATGTGAAGAGACATGATCAGAAGATAAATGATAAGAATATATACAATGCGAAAAGATAAGACCAGACCTGATGAAATTAGACAAAGCAAGGCACAGCAAAGGAGAAGACACAAAAGTGGAGAACCGACTAGGTGAGATGACAATAGATGACAAAAAAAGAAAATACAGAAAACAAAAGAAGTGAAACAAGAAAAATAAGACAAAAGATGTATATAACACTGGCACTGCTCTTCTGCTCTGCTAACTTTCTTTTGTTACTACTAACAACAGTCATAAGTGTCATTATCAAATCAACTATATGTTACTACTTAACAAAGACTTTCAATTTCTCACACATTCTTTCCCACCCACGGAATGTTCACACTGTAAGTTTGTTTGTGTGTTTGCCTTATCTTCATGCCTCCAATGAGGGATTCTCATGTAGAGAGAAGCGCAGATGTACATACTGTATAGCCAATATGCCATCAGTGTACCAGATAGTCCCGTCCCTAAACTCATACCATTGGCTGAGTCAATATTGCTGTGTTGGAATGGTCAGAATGTGCAAACAAATAGACTATTCTGAATTGCAATACATGCAATACTATGTCTCTGTATTCTTAATTGATAAGGTTTTATTTATTAATGAAAACTTACGTTCGTGAAAGGTTGAAGACTTGCTGTGGGTCACCACTCTGTATCTGGTAGGAGATGGGATCCAGCTCACGGTCAGTAGCCTGTTAAAGTACACCAATTCACACTCAGTTTACACTAGTAGTTCAGACAAGTACTGGTTGTTGAAACATAAAATCAATGTAACATAAAATCAATAGCAGGATAACAATACACTTAAATGAAAAGGCCAAGTCTGCTTGAAGGACATGATGAACAAATGTAGAATCAGTGACATTTTACAACACATATAAATTTATAACCCTACACCTTCGCAGCTGATATTGATTACACTGTTTTCTGAGTTTGACGGCTCAAATTGTCTGTGCTCGAGTTGTGAAATGATAACATATTTTATTATAATTATAAAAACCATTTAATTTGATCTATATGTAGTCACACACTCTACTTCAGCAGTATCTTTACTGTGCATTCAGTAGTATGCTATTTTTTTTGCATGCACAGAATACCCAAATGACCTACTACATTTATCAAAATGTGCAGTATACGAAAGGGCATACTGCGTGGGATACTGCATCCCACAATGCGAAGCATTCAACTTGACCTTCTATTTCCAATGTATCTGCTAACATCTTTTTTTGGCTAATAATTTGATCGGACTGCAAAGGCTTAAGACCAGGATTCCTACATCTATTAACCCACAGATTTTCAATACTTTTTCAGTCATTTGTGATAACTGGATAAGAATTTTTGCAAACCATTTAATAAAGATTGCGCTCACAAATAAAAATTAAAAGTCATTTTAATTTAGAACAACAACAATGATTTAAATATTAAGTAGAAAAAAAGCATGACTATTAATTATTACATTAGACATTCCCAGGCCCAGAATTGAAAATTGTAAAAATTTCCAGATATTTTCCTGACATGTTTTGCATGCCCATGTTTAAATAAAACAGTTGGCTCTTTTTAGAGCATACTGTGCAGTATGCAGTAAACAGCAGGTTAATATTCCATTTCAAGTTAAAAGATGGGACGAGATAAGACAAGAGACAAAGATGAGATAAGACGACATGAAACAAAAAGAAAATGAGATGAGACAAGATAAGATGAGATGAGACAACATACAAAGATGAGATGAGACAAGATGAGATAAAAATGAAACAAGATGAGATGATATGAGGCAAGATAAGGCCAGCTGAGATGAGGCAGATACAAAGATAAGAAGAAGATACAAAGAAGACAAGATACAAAGAAGACATAAGACAAGATACAAAGATGAGATAAGACAAGATGAGAAAATATACGAAGATGAGATAATACAAGATACGAAGAAGACATGAGACAAGATGCCATGACATGAGACAAGATAGAAAGATAAGATGAGACAAGATACGAAGATGAGATGATACAAGATGAGACAAGACATGAAGAAGACATGAGACGAGATTAGACAAGATACGAAGATGAGATGATACAAGATGAGACAAGACACAAAGAAGACATGAGACACGATGAGACAAGATACAAAGATGAGATAAGACAAGATGAGACAAGACACGAAGAAGACATGAGACAAGATACGAAGATGAGATGATACAAGATGAGACAAGATACGAAGAAGACATGAGACAAGATGAGATGAGACAAGATACAAAGATGAGATAAGACAAGATGAGACAAGACACGAAGAAGACATGAGACAAGATACAAAGATGAGATGATACAAGATGATACGAGATACGAAGAAGACATGAGACAAGATGAGATGACATGAGACAAGATACAAAGAAAATATGAGACAAGATACGAAGATGAGATGATACAAGATGAGACAAGACACGAAGAACACATGAGACAAGATATGAAGATGAGATGATACAAGATGAGACAAGATACGATGAAGACATGAGACAAGATACAAAGATGAGATAAGACAAGATGAGACAAGACACGAAGAAGACATGAGACAAGATACAAAGATAAGATGATGATACAAGATGATACGAGATACGAAGAAGACATGAGACAAGATGAGATGACATGAGACAAGATACAAAGAAAAGATGAGACAAGATACGAAGACATGAGACAAGATGAGATGAGATGAGACAAGATACAAAGATGAGTTAAGACAAGTTGAGACTAGATACGAAGAAGACATGAGACAAGATGAGATGAGACAAGATACAAAGATGAGATAAGACAAGATGAGACAAGACACGAAGAAGACATGAGACAAGATACAAAGATAAGATGATGATACAAGATGATACGAGATACGAAGAAGACATGAGACAAGATGAGATGACATGAGACAAGATACAAAGAAAAGATGAGACAAGATACGAAGACATGAGACAAGATGAGATGAGATGAGACAAGATACAAAGAAAAGATGAGACAAGATACGAAGACATGAGACAAGATGAGATGAGATGAGACAAGATACAAAGATGAGTTAAGACAAGTTGAGACTAGATACGAAGAAGAGATGAGACAAGATGAGACAAGATGAGATGACACAAGATGAGACAAGATACGAAGACATGAGACAAGATAAGACAAGATACGAAGAAGACATGAGACAAGATGAGATGAGACAAGATACAAAGATGAGATTATACAAGATGAGACAACATACAAAGAAGACATGAGACAAGATGAGACAAGATACGAAGATAAGATGATACAAGATGAGACAAGATAAGAAGATAAGAGGAGACAAGATGAGACAAGATAAGAAGATAAGAGGAGACAAGATGAGGTGAGATGGGACGAAATTACATTGTTTTGCATGACAATGTTTAAATAAAACAGTTGGCTGTTTTTAGAGTATACTGTACAGTATGCAGTAAACAGCAAGTTCATATTCCATTTCAAGTTAAATCTATGTGTTTACCTGCAGATTAAGCAGTATGGCTCCTATCCTCATGGCCTCGCTGATCTCCAAGTTGTAGGTCTGTAGGGGGAATCGTGGTGGACTCTGATTGTTCGGTGGCAGAATCTCTATGTAGACTGTAGTTATGGAGCTCCTACACGCAGAGTGACATAGAAAATAAAAGACCAACGACACAAGCAAACACTCAGAGATGTAACTGATGTAATGAAGTCACATCTGACCTCCTCTCGGTGTCTGGGGCATTGTCTGATGCTCTGACAGTCAGTGCGTAGGAACGGCCGACGGTCAGAGTGACCCCTGGTGCTAATGTGATTCGTCCTGTGCGATTGTTGATGATGAAATCACCCTGATCTCCAGCCAGGATGGCGTATGTGATGAGGCCGTTTAAACCAGCGTCAGCGTCCTGAGCTGTGAGCTGACAGAACAAACAGAGACATTATTATTTTAAACCATATGCATTTATTTCACACTGATCTTCATTATCTGTGTCACAACAGTTTGATATTACCTTTCCAAAAAGTGATATGGTAATGCATTAGGATTTGAATATATTTAGGCTGGTAACATCTTTGTTTTAACTCATTTTAAAGAGAATACACACACAAACAGCAATTACAAATCAATAAAATTGTTTAAAACTAAAAGAATAAGTTCAAAACAATATATATATTCACAAGATTTTTAATGTTTTTAAAGAAGTCTCTTCTGCTCACAAAGCCTGCATTTATTTGATTCAAAGTACAGCAAAAACCTGAAAAACTCTACTCAGCTGTTACTATTATTACAGCTATTATTACTCAACATAATAATAATAAATGTGTTTTTGAGCAGCAAATCAAAATATTAGAATGATTTCTGAAGGATCACGTGACTGAAGTAACGATGCTAAAAATTCAGCTTTGAAACCACAGAAATAAATTACATTTTAAAATCGATTATATTAAAAATTTCTCAATTTTACTGTTTTTGCTGTACTTTGGATCAAAGAAATGTAGGCTTGGTAAAAAATATATATTTATATTATAATAATTATACATTTAATAATAGATTAAAATAAGAATATAAAATAATTACAATTAGATATTTTAATATATTATAACATATCACCATATAATTTTCCATGGCATTTTCCTGCCAATTTTGTGTATTTTCTTAATATCAATGACTTTTCCAGGACTGAAAAATGAATGTCCTTTTATTTATTTCTAATATAGTCTAATAATAATAATATAATATAATAATGTTTAACTGGTAGTATACTTTACTGAATACCATAGTACTCCTATAATGCATGGTTTTAAAAACCATGGTACCAAGGTTTTGTGCTTTAAAGCCTGGTAATTTTCTCATAATATACACAGATAAAGTCTTAGTTCTACTCGCTGAACTTTTTCTTTTTTTTAAAACTCAATACTCATTACTTTAAATCAACCATAACAGAAAATCCATCCATCCATCCTTATTAAAATGCAGATTAGACTCTCCGTATTAATGAGGTTTAAAAGCAGCATAATATGATTATTCAGGATAAATTCTCAAACACAAAGGTACAGATCAAAGACTAAACACTTTTGATTAGGTTCAAAGACGCACATTTAGATGTAAACACTTAACTCAGAACGTTATCGTCTTTAAAAGCAGCAGGGCAATAAATACACCCTAAGGGTAATTAATTCAAAGTCCTGCTAATAAGAAACCGCCACCTCCATCCATGGCTCTCATTATTGAGAAAACTCTCCAGAAGCACTGAGCCATACCGCCGTGCCTTCAGCTTGGAGTGCTGAAAAAAAATCACTCACTCACACACACACGCGCGCGCGCACACACACACACACACACACACACACACACACACACACTCAAGCGCTCCAAATATGGCTTATAAAACACATCCAAGTGGCCCGGCTGACCTAGCTGCGACCTGTGACCTCATTTCAGCAGGATCCGGGCGGCTTGTTATTTCAAGAGAAACTACAGGCCTTTATGTGACTGATTTTCCTCTGAATCGTGACCCAGCCGTGGCGGAATGAGACAAACACAGGCGGAGCAGAACATGAGCAGAGTGCCAAAATAAAGCTGAGAGAATCATTACTGAGAGAGAGAGAATATGCCATAGCCTGAGGGACAGAAAAGCATACATTATGTTCACTTTATATCATTTTGTCCCACTTTTTGTCAGCCCACCATGCCTGCACAAGCCACTTTCACAATGCAGATGAAAATAGTTGTCATTTGTCTTCTGAGAGCTTAATCCTGCTCTATACAAACAGAGTTTGATTATGTACAGGAGTGTCAACTGCATTTTACGACCAAATACACAACCTAAGCTGCATTATGGTAATATATCAAGCTAAACAAGTTGTTGAACTGAACTTCAATGCACTGATGTACCTAGAAGTATTTGTCGCTCACAAAATGTGGCAAAAGAAAGAGACAGAATGAGAGCGACAGATGAACAGGTCATCTGAACAAATCAGTGCTGGGAAAGCTACTTTGAAACTGAATAATTTAAAGCAATTTAATTATAGAAAAGCTACTCAAAAAAAGCTTGGCTGAAGCTAAAAAAGTAGTTACAGTAGCTAAACAACAAGCTACTAGGATGAAAAGTGAAATATAGTGGAGCTATAAATGGAAAAATATATTCATGAATACATGCATTCAACCTCTAATTCACACTAAAACTAAAAGCTAAAAAATACATTTATTTGGAAAGATATTAATGGAGGGTGACACTTACATCCCCTTGTGAAAGTATTCATACCCCTTATATTAAACTGTTTTAAATCCTTTTTTCCCACATCAATCTACACTCCATGCACCATAATGACAAAGCAAAAACAGAATTGTCACAATTTCATGAATGTATTAAAAATACAAAAAAAGAAATAAGTACATTGCATAAGTATTCATACCCTTAACAGCACCTTTACAGCCTTTACAAGTCTTTTTGGGTATGATGCAACATTTGGCAATTATCTGCCATTCTTCACCTCACTTCAACTCTCAAGCTCTGTCAGCTTGGATGGGGTCTAGCAGACATGTTTGATTGGGTTCAAGCCCAGGCTGTGGCTGGGCCACTCAAGGACAATCACAGAGTTGCCTATAAGCCACTCTTGCTGTGTGCTTAGGGTCAATGCCCTGTTGGAAGTGAACTTTGTGCCCAGTCTGAGGTTCTGAATGCTCTGGACTGGGTTTTTGTTAAGGCTATCTCAATATTTCAGTGCACTGAGCTTTTCTTCTTCTCTGAAGAGTCCCTCAGTCCCACAGCATGAGGCTGCTACCACCACACTTTACTTTTGGGATGGTACTCTGCGGGTGATGAGCAGTGCCTGGTTTTCTTCAAACATGATGCTTGGAATTGAGGTTCATGTTTTCATGTGTCTTCTCTGAGGAGAGGATTGAGTCTTGCCACACCACCATAAACCCAGATCGATAGAGTGTTGCAGTGATGTTTGTACTTCTGTAAGTTTCTCCTATATGCATATATGATCATGGAGCTCAACTAGAGTGACCATCAGGTTCTTGGTCACAACTCTAGCCAAGGCCCTTCTGCATCAATTGCTCAGCTCTAGGAAGAGTCAGGGTTGTTTCAAACTTCTTTCATTAAGGGTAACGGAGACTACATGCTTCTGTGGACCTTCAATGCAGCAGAATTTTTTCGTAACTCTTCTCCGGATGATGATGACTTATCTCTGAGCCCTACAGGCATTTTTTTTTACCTTAGGGCTTGGTTTTTGCTCTGATCTGCATTTTCAGCTGTTAAATCTTTTAATCAGACGTGTGCCTTTCCAAATCATACCCATTCAATTGAATGTGCCACAGGTTAACTTCTCTCAAAGTGTAGTACCATCTACAAGCAATATGAATGCTCCTGAACTAAATTTCAACTGTCCAAGATAAGGGTAGGAATACTTATGCAATGGAAATGCATTATGCATTTATGGTGTATGGAGTGTAGATTGATGCAATTTTAAGGCAGCAACATTACAAAATATGTAAAAAATAAAAAAATAAAAAAATACAATTTGAATGAATACTTTGGCAAAGCACTGTACGTCATGAAATATTTATTCAAATATTTTACAATAAAAAAAGCTTTGCAAAGACTTATATCAAATAAACTGAATAAATTCTGCAGTCATTTTACCATGCTACTTTTTGAAAAAGTAGTTTGTTACTGGAAATTTAAAGTTGCACTGTTGAAAGCGATGACACAACTATAAAATAAATACAGTATATTGTAGTAACCTACTTTTTTTGTACAGCTGATTTGCAACGATTTGTATCGTGAAAAGCGCTATACAAATAAACTAGAATTGAATTGAATTTAACAACTAAAACAAAGTTAAAGTATAAGTTCACTTCCAGAATAAAATATTCCTGATAATTTACTCATCCAAAATGTTAATGTCTTTCTTTCTTCAGTCTAAAAGAAAGGTTTTTGAGGAAAACATTTCAGGATTTTTCTCCATATAGTGGACTTTAATGGTGGTCAATGGTTTTAAGGTCCAAATTGCAGTTTCAATGCAGCTTCAAAGCTCTCTACATGATCCCAGTCGAGGAATAAGGGTCTTATCTAGCAAAACGAACGATCGTTTTCTAAAAAAAAAAAAAAAATTGATATACTTTTTAACCACAAATGCTTGTCTTGCACAAGCTCGACCTCATGCATTACGTAATCACAGGCGAGGCGTAGGCAGGAGTACCGACCCAGTGTTTACAAAGTAAACGTGCAAAGAAAGTCAAACATCCTTTACAAACAAAGGTAAAACAATGATGTCGGACTATTTTGAAGTTGGAGGAGAAAATGAGATGCAATTTTTCCTCCATCTTTCTGAAGATTTCTTTGAAGCTGCATTGAAACTGCAATTTGGACCTCCAACCTGTTGATCTCCATTGAAGTCCACTATACGGAGAACAATCCTGGAACGTTTTCCTCAAAAACCTTAATTTCTTTTCAACTGAAGAAAGAAATACATGAACATCTTGGATGACATGGGGGTGAGTAAATGATCAGGAAATTTTTATTCTGGAAGCAAACTAAACTTAGAAACTTTGCAATTTATAGTAGGCAGTTACCCCTCAACAATGAAGCAAAACAACTAAAAAATAAACCTAAAAATCTATACAAATGATTTACAATGCACCCTGGGGAGAAAAATGATAGTTTAGGCATTTGAATGGGGTTCAGTAAGTCTGGTTAAAGATGTAAACAGATCGCAGTATGACTCACTGCAGTTCATTAGCTCCGGTTCATATGATCTGGTTTTCTTTAAAGAGTTGCTTTATTGCCTGCTCTCCTTTGTGTTCATTTAGCTGAATGACTGTTTGCTTCACTTTTCGATGCATTTTTCACTTATTTCATTGGGAAAAAAATCCAGACACTGTTGAGTCAATAATTTGACTAGAATCTTTAGTTATTAATGAAACAAACATAGCGGCGAGTTCATTTCACACTCCAAATCACATTTAGAGTTCTCAACAAACACTCCGCTCTGAATAAATGATTCATAAATGGCTTCTCATAAGCAAAGAGGAAGTTTCTGAGCTGTAGTGCTGTGTATTAACTGTCCTCACCTGCAGGACGGTCTCTCCAGGAAGCATATTAGTGAAGAGCTCCACATTGTAGGACACCTGACTGAAAGCAGGCGTGTTGTCATTCGCATCGATGACAAGGATGTCCACCGTCACGGGTCTGCTCTGTTGAACGCCATCAGATGCCACCAGCTTTGGGGAAAAAAAAAAAAAAACAAATACAAAAAATTATTTTAACAGCATTATACAACACAGCTAAATTTGGTTCTTTTTGAACATGACGGTTCACTTCATTTCTGATGTATAAATATTTGAATGAGAGATATATTTATGTCCATCCTCTTGATTCTTAATACTGTGTTGTTACCTGAATGATCCACAGCTGTGTTTTTTTGTTTAGTGATAGTTGTTCATGATTCCCTTGTTTATCCTGAATAGCTAAACTGCCCACTGTTCTTCAGAAAGATCCCTCAGGTCCCACAAATTCTTTGATTTTCCAGCATTTTTGTGTAATTGAACCCTTTCCAGCAATGACTGTATGATTTTGAGGGACTCATAACTGAGGGACTCATATGAATCTATTACAGAAGGTTCAAACGCTCATTGATACTTCAAAGTGGAAACTTTTGGAATTTAAAGATCAGGGTACATTTAACATATTTTGTCTTCTGGGAAACATGTAACTATGTCGTGTTAATAAGAAAAATATGATATTTAGGGAAAATAAGAAAAATGTACACATCTCTATTTGGTTCAAAGGTTTTCACCCCCGGCTCTTAATGCATAGTTTTTCCTTCTGGAGCATCAGTAGGAGTTTGAACCTTCTGTAACAGTTGCATATGAGTCTGTTAGTTGTCTTCAGTGTGAAAAGATGGATCTCAAAATCGTCCAGTCATTGTTGGTGTAACAAGGAGTCAGACTGAGACGTGCGGATCCATTTGCAGCATTTTATTGTCAAGATCGTAGTCGGGGCAAACAGGGTCAACACCAGCAAACAACAACAGCGAAGATAATCCAGAGAGTAAACCAGTAACCAAGCGTGAGTCAAAAACCAAATGGGCAGTCCAAAGTAACAACAGAAACAAACAGAGAAAACAAGGCAAAACAGGAAACAAAACCAGGAATAAACTAGTAAACTCTGAAAACACGGAGACTAGGAAACTGGGAAAACGCTTAGAAATGCAGCCGGGGCAATACAAGACTTCGAGAGGAAGCTGTGTGTGTGAGTGGCATATAAGCTGTCCGTGTGATGAGCTGCAGCTGTGTGTGTGTGAATGAGCTGCAGGTGTGAGCAGTGATGAGTGCAGTGGCTTGTGGGGGCTGAAGTCCATGATGTGTAGTGCAAGAGTTAATGACAGGACGACTCAATTCGTGACAGTTGGAAAGAGTTCAAATACACAAAAATGCTAGAAAACCAAAGAATTTGTGGGACCTGAAGGACTTTTATGAAGAGTAGCTGGCAGTTTAACTGTTCAGGAAAAACAAGGGACTCATGAACAACTGTCACTAAACAAACAAACAAAAAAACACAGATGTGGATCGTTCAGTTAACAACACAGTATTAAGAATCAAATGTATGTGAAAATTTGAACGGGGTCATTTTTTATAAATTCAAGTATTATTTTCTCTTGTGTACTATATTTAAACATATTTTATGTGAAATATCTTATTCAGGTCAGTACTAAATAAACAATATGCATTTTGTACGAACCCTCTTATTTTGGTAAAAATAATTAACATTTTGCAGATTCTGAAAGGGGGATGTAAACATTTGACTTAAACTGTATAATTAATAATTATAAATAATTTGACATTTTAATATTAAATTATATATATACAGTAACATTCTTAGCTCATGTTAACTAATGTAGCTAACTAATGTTTTATATTGTAAAGTGTTACCATTTCTTCTTATATACTTTTTGCAATTTTACTGAAAATCAAGTTTTTTTTTTCTTCTGCGTATTGCTTTAGAATAGACCTGCTGATTTGGTTTGATCTGTATCTGACGTATAGCACAGCATGTGGGCACTTCATACAAAAATTCTCAGTATTATGGGACAGCTTACAAATGTTATCGGCTAAAACTGCCACAGCAAACATTTGTCCAGAGTCTCCCACTGCGCTCTATTCAAAGGCACTCAAAGTGCTGAGCTAGCAGCCCTAGGTTACTCCGTTGTTCCTTGGCTTGCATTTCCATGAGCTTTTCCCCCAGAGAATTGTGGCAGTAAATGTGGATCAAAGCCCAGCGGTTCCTCAGTTTGAGCAGGAGAGGAGAGCTTTGCATACGTAAACATTGTGTTGGAGAACAGCTCCAGGCCAGCAGGATCTCCAGAGTGGTTTGCTCTATATCCAGGTGGACTTCTTGCATCAGCCCTAGGCAGGCTAACCGCTCAAGTGTGCCATTATTAGACACTCGCTGTTACTGACCACTCGCTGGGTTTGACCTTAAGGAGTGTTGGCTGCTGATTCTTAGAGATCTTTCAGCTGCTTGGTGTCTGCTTATATAGCTGAGGTATGCGCTTTCAGTTCAGGCAGCAGGATACGGAGGACTTTTGTTGTAGAATCGAAGTATTATAGAAATAGGTTTTAAATAAAAAAATATTGAAAAAAATACCAATCCGTTTCCACTAATATGACCAATCAAATATCCTATAATAGATTTAATAAATGATGACAGAATTAATGCACACAAAGTGTAAATAATAATAAAGACAAAAATAGCAATGATGATGATGAATAAATAGTAAATAATAAAAAAGGATAATATTAACAACAAAAAAATTTTAGTACATAATAATTTTAGTAACTTTGCCATTTTTATTAGTTGTTTAACATGTCTGTTTAGTTTACAATAAAACATATACTGTAGTTTCACAACTTATGTTAAAATGCTAATTATTTTAAAATTAAGAATCTTTATTCTTGCATATTTTATCTTACATCTTGTTCTCTCTCTCTCTCTATATATATATATATACAAAATTAGAGTTTATGCTTAAAATATTACATATTATGCAATTAATACAATTATAGAATTTGGCATAACTTCTAAATGATACTTTTTATTGTATTATTATTATTTGGTTTAATTTAAGCAAAATAATAATAAATAAATAAATAAATAAAACAACTAAATATATTTATTTATTTACCAAATTGCAGTTTATGCTTTCAAATTTAGTTTATGCTAAATATGAAAATATATAATTAATATAATCATATATTTTACTGATATGACCAATTAAACATCCTATAATTGATTTAATAAATGATGACCGAATTAATGCATCCAAGGTGTAAATAATAATGATGAAAATAGTAATGATGATGATGATGTTGATAATTAATAGATAAATAAAAAATAAAAACATCAAAAACATCATCACTGTCGTCATCATAAATAAATGAACATAATAAAATAAGAATAATTATTATTACTATTATTAATGACAAACATAAAATATATTATAAAATAAAATGGGTAGTTTTCAATGTTATTTTAGTATAACAGACATACTATTATAGTTCTTATTGTTTTTAATTTGTCTTCATTTTTTTCAGTGTAATTTCAATTAAATTACGTAACTTAAAATTTTAGTAATTAATAATTTTAGTAATTTTGCCATTTTTATTAACTTTTTAATATGTCTATATAATTTTTTTTTAATTTCAGTTAGTTTTATTTATTTTAGTGCATGAAGATAAACTAAATGAAAACGCCACTTTTTATTATTTTATTGTATTTTATTATTTCAGTTTCATTTAACTATAATAACCCTGGTAAGCTCAGCCCTACAATAGGCTCTTCAGCTGTCTACCCGTTCCTCAATGCCTTTGAAAATGATGTGAGAGTACTTCAGATTAGTAGAGTCTCAGAGCTGTACGTATTCAATCAAACACAATCAAAAGGCATATTATGGTACAGCAATAAAAAGAGGAATTGAAGAGACAGAATAAAGTGCAAGTCCAAGACAGCATGAAAGACAATGTCATCGGATCTCTCAGTGAATCTGCCACAGAAAATTGCAGCCCTGTTTCTGTCATTTAAAGAGCATTTTTACACAGTTTCCCTCTGTGTGCCTGGCCCTAATGGATTTTGAATAGGCAACGAAAGTAAGAAATTGAATCAACAAAAAACAAGGCTAAAAAACATGTGCTCAGAAAAAACCCACATCAAAAGAAAACTCCAGAAGTTGCTCTTTCATAACTCACTAGACTCTCACTCGTGTTTCATTTAAGATCTCCTCTGAAACTCTAGAGGAGAAACATGTGAGATACTGACAAGCAGGAAACTTCAGCATCAGTGTCCATTTGCTCTCTATTTAATGTCTTTGCTGTCAAGAAGAAACAACTGAGACATTAAAGAGATTTAAGTTTTGATTTTCCAGCCGCTTGTGCTGAATGAGAGAGGGAGGATCAGAGGATGAGGGGAAGGGGAAAAGGTGTTTGTCAGTTAAAGGGAGGCAGGAGAATCGTGATGGGAATTCAAACTTTGGCCTGTCAGAGGATCAACTGTCCAGCTGAACCCCTGAGACGGGCCACGTGTGAATGATGTGTACCCGCTCACAGCCAAAAAGAACACACTGCATGAACAATTCACTCCACTCCAAAAGCAGACTGTTAAAAGGAACAGTTTAAAAAGACAGTTTTGTCACTCCCAGTTTATGGAAGTGAGCAGCTCAAAAATTCTGCTGAACATTTTTTTTGGCGTTCCATATTAATAATGAGCAGGTCAAATGGCATTTTGAAGTATATCCTAATATTGTGTTGGAGTCCCCTACATTGTACAAAACAATTTCACGAGTTCACCCTTAGATCTAATCTGCTTGAGCATGTAGAAAGCATATTTTGGCGTGCTGTCCTGGGGGAGGGCTCCGGGCCTGGAATGCAGGCCGAAACCAGAGAACTCCCCCTATCCCTAGTATGGGATAAAAACAGATTAGAAGTGGGGAATTGGGGTGGAGGAGGGATGCTAAGAAACTATTGCAGGACAGAGGTAAGAAGGCAGTCTGTATATATATGTTTGTTGTGCTGGTTAGGATGATTGGCTAAACGAATTACACCTGTGCCGAATTGGTTGATTATATGATCGTGCTCCTCCCAAACCTTGTTAAGAAAACATCAGTTGTTGAGTCAACTTAAAATACACCCTGATAAAGACAAGTTAGCTGCAATGCGTCTGTGAACTTTTGATGTTTTTAATTGTAAAGCCATGTGAATAAAGACTTTTTATACTTTTCCCAGAAGATTTTCGAGTGCTTTGGTTTGAAGAGATTTTTGTAAATATGAAAGATTCCTGTGACCAAAGAGCACCGATTCAAAGACTTCAAACCCCAGCAGCATTTTGCATACTTTTGGATTTATCAACTTAAAATAATTTGTTACCTGGCTGCCTTAAATTTTTAAGTTCAGTCAACTCAAAAAAGTTTAGTCAACTTGGAATGTTAAGTTGTACTAAGTGACAACTTAGATATTTGAGTTAATTCAACTAAATATTTCAAGGCAGCTGGGTAACTTACTCAGCTATTAAGTTTAACAAACCAAATTTTTTGTTAAGTCAACTCAAATATCTAAGTTGTCACTTAGTACGGACCAAAGTCAATTATTCCTTACTTGTTACCCTGCTGCCTTAAAATTTTAGGTTCAGTCAATTCAAATAAGTTTAATCAACTTGAAATTTTAAATTGTACTAAGTGACAACTTTGATATTTGAGTTGAATTAAAAATTTGGTTTGTGGGTTTGGAGTCGTTGTGGGTTTTGGTTATTTTGCTGTTTTGAGCTGTAAGGACCTTTGAAATAACTGAAATGGTGTGGCAAAGTGATATAGACGTAATGCGGTCAAGAACTGCCTGGAACTATGTTCGCTGTGTGTTTTCCTGAAAATAACGCACACCCTTAGAACGTTCGTCAGCCAATCAGATTCAAGCGTTCGACGGCCCCTAGTATAAATTATTTTAAGTTGACTCAACAAATTGTGATTTTTTATAGCGTACAACAGGTTTAAATGCATAAAAAAAAATAATCTTCCGTACGCCTACTCTGCTCTGATTGGTCAGCTGGCCAAGCCTGTTGTGATTGGTACAGAGAGGAGTACTTGAGCAAGTTAGCGAGTGCTACCATCTGTGTTGCCAAGTCCGTGGTTGTTTTTTTTTTTTTTTTTTTTTTTTTATTGCAGGTTTTGACATGGGTTTTCAAACATCCATACAAGCTGTACATATTTAACAAGACAGATAAACAAATGGTATGGAAATCAACATAAATTATTACATAAGTTATTAAAGAAGTAAATAAATAAATAATAATAATGAAATAAAAAAGAGAAATAAAAAAGAAATTACATAAATAAAACTGGGAACGAAAAAAAAAAAAAAAAACTAACAGTACAGTTATTGCAATACAGTACAATAGGGTGGTCTTTCAACCTTTCCATGCTAAATTCTGGATTCCCAAAGTTAATAATCGTGTTTCTTTCACCCCAAGATAAATGAGAAAAGGGTCCCATATCTTATAGAAATTGAATGGTTTATCCTTTAATGCTGTAGAAAAGGCTTCATAGGGAATAAGAGCTTTAGCTGTGTTTATCCACTGAGTAAATGACGGAGTCTGATCTGTTATCCAACATACAAGTATGCATTTGCGGGCACAGTATAACAGAATTTGGAGAAGGTGAACCCCTTGAAATTTGAAGGGAAATTCCTGACTTACACCTAGAAGGCGTGCTTTTGGTCCGAGTTGTAAAGGACAGTGGAATATATTCTCAAGTTCCTTCAGGAAGCTATTCCAGAATTGTTGGATCTTAATACAACTCCTGAAACAATGAATTAGGGTTCCCTCAACTCCTTTGCATTTATTACAGAGATTAGATAATTTAGGGTTAATCTTATGCCTTCGGGCTGGAGTCACGTGTAACCGGTGGACAATTTTAAACTGTATTTCCCAGGCAGAGTTGTTGGCAAGATAAGAGGGCATCTCACATACAGCTTTCCAATCAGCTATCTGAATTTCCTCCCCAAAATCCTTCTCCCATAACTCCCTGGTTTTATCTGAGCTGTCTGCATTTGCATTTATCAATATTCCGTAAAACTGTTTAGACACTGACCAAGATGAAGTAAGTTTATTTATGCGCTCTTCCAGTGGGGATACACCAAAGCCAGTCGAGTGCATTTTAAGACCTTTAGTTACAAAGCTGCGTATCTGATAGTATGTGAAGAAATCTTTTTTATTTAGGTTGTATTTCACAACAATTTGCTCAAAGGTCATTAGCTGTTTGTTTTCCACTACATCTCCAATGACACAAATCCCCTTTTCCTTCCAATGTATTAGTCCATCATTCATCCCTGGGGGAAAATCTGGATTATTATGCAGTGGTGTTAGCAAAGAAAGATGGGAGTGATAACCTTCTGTTTTACGAGCAAGCCTCCATATTTTTATCATATTGCTAAGGATTAAGTTACCTTTAATTAAGGCTGGCAATTTTTTTGATGAAACATACAGCAAGTTACGTAGGGGAACAGACCCAAGTCTCGCAGCTTCAGCACAGATCCAAGTTGAGTTTGGGTCATTTATATGCCATTCCAATATAAAGCGGAGCTGGGCAGACAGTTGGTATAACTTGAAGGAGGGAGCAGCTACTCTGCCTAATCTGTAAGGTAATGACAGGAAGCTATATCTTAATCTGGGCCTTTTTTTTCTCCAAATAAAAGAAATAATAAAACCATGAATCTGTTTAAGGGCTCTATTAGGAATGAGAACAGGTAACATTTGAAGCGGGTATAAAAGACGAGGTAATATATTCATCTTAACAAGATGAATTCGACCTAGTAAAGACAAAGGTAGGTTACACCATCTATCTAAATCTGTTTTAATTGTCTTAATAATTGGAGCAAAGTTGTTTTGATGCAAGTTATCTAATTTTGGTGAAATCTTTATACCCAAGTAGGTGAAGCCAACAGGAGACCATTGAAATGGGTGAGAAATTGTAGAGTTATTTGAGTACAAATTGTTTAGAGGCATTGCTTTTGATTTTGTAAAATTTATTTTATACCCAGAGAAGGCACCAAAACTGGATATCAGGTCAATTAAGTGTGGAATAGATTGTTGTGGAGAATCAAGGAAAATTAAGATATCATCAGCGTAGAGGGAAATCTTGTGGGTTTTCTTTCCTAGACAAAGTCCCTCAATAGAGGGGTCGTCTCTAATGGCCACAGCTAGCGGCTCGATAACCAGAGCAAACAGAAGTGGTGACTTAGGGCATCCCTGTCTGGTGCCACGTGATAGAGAAAATTTTGGGGATTTGAGACAATTAGTAATGACATTTGCTGTGGGGAAAGAGTATAAAATTTTAACCCATTTAATAAATGTGTCTCCTAAATTAAATTCGGAGAGTACAGAAAATAAATATGGCCATTCGACCCTGTCAAAGGCTTTCTCCGCATCTAATGAAATAACTAAACCTCTTTTTGTACACTGATTTGAATGTTGAATTATGTTAAGAAGTCTTCTAACATTATGAGCTGATAACCTGCCTTTTACGAAGCCTGTCTGGTCAATATTAATTATTGTAGGAAGCATTGATTCTAGTCGGATGGCAAATATTTTAGCTAAGATTTTAGCTATATTTAGATATCCACATTAAGTAAGGAAATAGGGCGGTGGGACCCACATTCCTCAGGGCATTTGCCCTTTTTAAAAAAAACACAGATATTGGCTTCCAACATAGAACTAGGGAGTTTACCGGAATTATATGAGTGCTGTATCATCTCATACATTAAATTTGCAAACAACTCTTTGAATTTTTGAAAGAATTCTACTGTAAACCCATCGGGTCCTGGTGCTTTTCCTTTAGGGAGTTGGTTGATACAATTTAAAATTTCACTAAGTTCAATTGGTTTATTTAGCATCTGCCTTTGCTCAACTGAAAGTGAACTGAAGTGAGGTCTGACTGAGAAGAGTAAAGCCTCTTGTAAAAAGCCCTGAAAATCTTATTAATTATTTTATTATCATGATGACAGGTGCCTTCTTTATCCCTAATGCCAGAGATTACCTGAGCAGGGGATCGACAACGTAATAAATTGGCCAAGTATTTATTTGGTTTATTGGCAAATTCGTATAACCGTTGTCTAGCAAAGAACACAGATTTTTCTGCTTTGTTGGTGAGATTTGCTTCTAAAGACGTTTTTACTGTTTTGATCTCAGCCAGCAATGCATCTGTGGGGCTAGTATAATATTTTATTTGCAGATCATGAAGAATTATTTCAAGCCTTCTCTGGTCTGCCAGATGCTTCTTTTTCTGATTTGAAACATAAGAGATGATTAGTCTCCTAATGTATGCTTTAGCAGTAGGGTTTTATTGTTAAAAAGAAATAGCTCAGTTTGCTCCTTAAGATAAGATTCAACATTTGGATCATGTACAAGCCAAGAGTTGAATTTCCAGGACGCTGGATAGTAAATTTGATTAGAAAAGCCTAGTTCAAGAGAAACAGCAGCATGGTCTGAGATTACTATATTTCCAATACTACAATCAATTACATTTTGAAGTGAAATTTTAGGAGAAAAAAAGTAATCTATCCCGCTGCCTGTTTTGTGAGCTCCAGAAAAAAAAAGTGTATTCTCTATTTCCGGGTGCAGAGCTTGTCAGGTATCCACAAGACCCAGCTCTTCACAAGTTTCATTTAGGGCTCGTGCCCTGCTAGAAGGTTTATCACTAGATGAAAAGGATTTATCTAATTTAGGAATCAAAGTACAATTAAAGTCCCCAGCAATCACACTATGTTCACATTGCCATTCTGCAAATTTTGAAAAGACATGTGTAATTAGCTCGTTCGACTGAATTGGGGGAATATAAACGTTCATTAGAGTAATAGGTTGTCCAGCTAATATAGCCTTGAGTAAGATAAAGCGACCTGAATTGTCATAATATGTATTTACATTTGATAGTGGTATACATTTATTTACAAGAATAGCGACTCCCCTGCTCTTGCTAGTGAATGACGAACCATACACTTGTCCCACCCAGTCACGCTTCAATTTAGCATGCTCACTATCTGTTAAATGCGTCTCTTGCAAAAATGCAATGTGGACCTGTTCCTTTTTTAAGAAATTTAAAATCTTTTTCCTTTTCACCGGATTTTGAACGCCCTTCACATTCCAGCTGCATAATTTTAATAATGATCTACTTGTTGCCATGAACATAGGATGCTTTATTATGCAAACTGCCCTTGTGTATGTGAGATGCCCCTACATAATTCAGTAAATATCTTATTTACCAATTTTGATTCCCGTAAAGAATGTTCCAAGAAACAAGAAAATTGGTAGATTTAAAGCAATACAATATACTGTATTGAGATTAAAGAAAATAAAAGAATAAAAAAACAAAATAGTCTTACCCTGCATAACGAACACAAGCCCAGAACTATTTACATTTAACACCTTACAAGCATTTTTATGTGTGTAAAACGGGAGTCTGACGCAGGTCAGTTTCACATTTGAGATCAATAGTGAAAGCCACTTTGTCTCGTTGGAAACATAACATGACCGGAACTTGGTAAGAACAAGCAAAAGTTGTGCAGTTATTAAAAAGGAAACGGCAAAATCAGAGAGTTTTGGTATGATTCTCGATAGTCTGCTGCGGCAGCAGCCTTCACCTATAAGCTTATACTAATTACCATTGTAAGCAATATCACAGTTACATTTTTTCCCCTCTTTCTATTCATCAACTCAATAAGGCTATAAACGAAAAATTGCCACAAATGAAATTATTGTCCCATATGTAAAGTCTAGATTAACTCTTTTATATGTCAAAACAATTATAGATATGTCCTTACAGACAACTTAGCCACTTGTCATTCAGTCTCCCTGGGTTGATTTGGACCGGGCGAGGTGGTAGGAGCTGATTTAGACAAGCTGTCCAGGAAAGTCTCTACCTCTTCAGGTTGTTTGAAGAGTTTCACACCGTTGTGTTGTACTCGGAGAACCACCGGGTAGGTCATTGCGAAGCTAATTCCTCGTTCGCAAAGTCGTTTCTTGACATTTCCGAATGCTTGTCTTTTCCTCACCACAGCAACGGAGAAATCTTCAAAGATGGAGATATTGTGTTGTTTGTAGACCAGCTGGCTCGCAGCTCGCGCGGCTTGCAGAATACGCGCTTTGCCTTGAAAATTGGAGTTTTAGAATCAGCGCGCGCGGCCTCTCTCCCGGAGCGGGACGGCGTGTTAGAGCGTGGTGAGCGCTCTCTATCTTAACCTGGTGGTTCTTGAAATCAATGTTCAGCAAATTAGGTAGCCAAGTTTTGAGGAACGAGACCGGGTTGGTCCCCTCCTCGCCCTCGGGCAGGCCAATTATTCGGATATTACACCGCCTGCTCCTGTTTTCCAGGTCGTCTATTTTCTTCAGGGCCGCGTCAAGTTTAGCTTTCATCTTGCTCAAATCCGTGTTGTCTCTTGAGACCCTATCCTCCACCACAGATATGCGCGTTTCAGCTTCGGTGATACGGGTCTCCACCTCCTCGATGTGTGCTACAGCTGCGGACAATTTCTCCAGCACCGGGTCGATTTTATTCTCAAGAGCTTTGTCGACTCCTGCCAAAACTTCTGTTGTAATTCTTTTTACAAGCACGTCGATATCGCTCGGAGCCATTTGTGCATCCGCCATTTTTGGACGCAAAATTACATTTACATTTGTTTGTTAGCACTGTAGGGAACAATATTGAGTCTGATGAGGAAAAAGTTTAAAGGCTCTGCCGGAGCTCACCAGCAACACAGCTACTCCATCATTTGCGTCACGTGACCCTCCTGTGGTTGTTTTTGATGTTGTGGGTTGAAGCGACCCCAATATTGTCATATTTTGTCCCTGGAATGCGAATTTACCAGGGGAACCCCAACAAAAACCTACTTTACACCCCGGAAATGCGATCAGACTAGTTTTGAGTAACAATTGAATGGGTTTTGTTGTAAAAACCTGGCAACCCTGAGAACCTTTACAAAAACAATAATATAGTGCTCCATTCCGTTCTTAAAATAATGACATAAAAACATTTTGTTAAACACTTATGCAAACGAATCGCTCCCAAAGCTTAAGTTTAGCTGCTAAACTGTAAACACTTAACAAAACAATAACTGGTGGACATGTTAGCTGAGTGCTGATGAAACTGTTGAAACAATACAGTTTGTACACCAAGATATGTCTAAGTTGTACGTTCTTTATTATTAAAAGTAATTAGAACAACGACAGTCTACATTAATCAACACATTCTTAGGAAATAGTGGGTTCACAACGAATTATCAGAACTATTTCAGTAAGACAGTAATATCGTGGTTTACCTGGAAACCTAAAGCTGCACTAGGTATACATCACATATTAGCACAAAAATAGATTTTTTTGAGCACTCAATTGAAAATGTATCAATAGTACTTACGAGATGCTTATGAGTCAACGCTTTCTTTTGAGAGACAATATCTTTATGTATAATACACTTTTTTGATTAACAACTATGCAGACTGTTTACATTGCAGGATAGCTACGTTACAAACTGCAAAAAATATATTTTTTCGAAAACTCATATGACCTGCTCTATAACAGCCATGGAAACTTTCCAATGTTATGTATAGTGGATAAAAGTTTCTTTTGATCACAAAATGTTCTTCACACTAAGAAAAAAATTGTTCTTTTGAGAACTGTTTACTGAAAGGTTCCTCTATGGCAACATGCACAGAATAGTAAAAAATCACAGTTTTTTTTTAAACAAGTAAATGATGACAGAGTTTTCACTTTTGGATGAACTTCAGCATTAAAAACACACTGCAGGGAAGCGGTCTTTGATTATGTTGGTCTCTCTCCAGGTCTAATAACTCTACCGCTAATTTCCTTTCATCTGCTTGTTTCAGCCTGTTTGTTCTTATAAAAGAACACATATTAAATGTGATTGGGTCTCTGTTTCGTACTGATAAGCCAAGTATTGTTAAGCCTTTCAAATGGATTAACGCTGATTATCAGAACCCAAATCATCAAGATCTCACAGAGAGCAGGGGCGTGTCCAGACGAGTGCAATTTGATTGGCCATCGCAAAATTCTAAACTTTGATTGGCCAAAGCCAGTGGCTTCTGTTATAAAGCTAGTCTAATTGGCTACCTGTGTAAGTTTGAGTTTAGTTTGAGCAAACTCTGTTTTTTCAGGTTCAAGAAGATACTTTTTTACCAGTGTTCATTGCCATGGAAACTCATGGTACATGGTTAACCTGCTCTGAAACAGGTCTTATTCTGGATAGGAGACTGCAAACTAAAGCTGGACCAATCAGCTGTGAGTGAAGTGACATATGTGAGGCTATAAAGCCATTCCCTGATTCACTTGTTCCAAATTAAAGCAGTTCACAAAAAGCATTTTATAAACAAAAGTGCCCAGGTTTGGATGCTTATTATTTATTATATGTGACCCTGGACCACAAAACTAGTTTTAAGTAGCACGATTATATGGGTCAAAATTATTGATTGTTCTTTTACGCAAAAAATCATTAGGATATTAAGTAAAGATCAAGTTCCATGAAGATATTTTGTAGATTTCCTACCGTAAATATATCAAAACTTAATTTTATAATATGCATTGCTATAAACTACATTTGCACAACTTTAAAAGCAATTTTCTCGGTATTTAGATTTTTTTCCACCCTTTGATTTTTAAATTTTCAAATAGTTGTATCTCGGCCAAATATTGTCCTATCCTAACAAACCATACATCAATGGAAAGCTATATCACTACAGTGAATGATCAAACAAAAAAACAACACTTCTCAGATTAAACAATGATCAAAACACTGCACTCAAATGTTCCTTCTGTGATCCAGCTGTCTTTTTAACTGCTCCTTGGAGATGAGGGATTCTGGAAAGATCAGAGACACTTGAGCCCAAATCTCAGATCAATAGATCCGATCGATGGACAGAGTCCTGAAGAGACACTTCACATACTGAACAAACAGCACCGTTTCAATCGCTTTGTTTGGTTCATCACAGCGAACAGCTGTCATGCTGAGATTTGACGTTCAAGACAGAAATATTAATCTTAAAGTAAGAATATTCCCTGTTGTTAATAAATTAGTCGCTCCTCATGCCGGAGGAGTCCCACAGGGCAGATCGTGACTCACACAGGGTCTCAGAAGAGCAGTAAATAATCTCAAGAGGAAAGAAGACTGAAGAGACTGAAGTGCCCAGTCATTCATTTTCAATGAGAGAAGAGACTTGAGTGACAGGGACTCTAAATAAATCGCAGTGTGTGTTCCAGACAAATGTATAGTTCAAATATTGACTCAATTTAATAGTTACAAACTATTTTTTTGGGGGGGAAAAATAATAATAATAATAATGTTTTTAACTTATAAACAAGGACTAATTATATTTTTATGCATTTACAGTATGGAAATATTTAAAATAAAAAAAACTTTTGCTGAAATATCAGATTTAAATCTAAACAAAATGCATATATTACATTTTGCACAAATGCATATTGTACCTATTTTTTCTTTATATAATAAAATGCATTTTAACATATATTTTACCATTGCAAAAATGCAATGTCATGTATTATATACTGAAACATTAGCATTAATATCTTTAATTTAGGTTGATTTAAATATTAATTACCGACCATTTTCCAATATTCATAACAAATGACATTGATACAGAAACCAATAATAATATGAATTTAAATACACAAAATATCAATTAATAATGGTCCTAAAACAGCCTTTATTTATTTTATACAAAACTTTTCTTTTGATTTTGGGATGAAATGCAATATTTCTGGGTGATCCAAGGGTCAATAAGAGTCAATAGGATGTTTTCAAACAGCTACAGTGGCATGTGAAAGTTTGGAAACCCCTTGCAGAATCTGTGAAAATGTGAATAATTTTAACAAAATAAGAGAGATCATATAAAGTGCATGTTATTTTGTTATTTAGTACTTATTTAGTAAGATATTTCACATAAAAGATGTTTACATTTAGTCCACAGGGCAAAATAACCACCTTCAAATTTTGGGAACCCTTGGTTCTTAATACTGTGTTTTTACCTGGATTCTCTATGACTGTTTTTTTGTTTGTTTGTTTGTTTTGTGATGGTTCATGAATCACTTCTTTGTTCTGAACAGTTAAACTAAGCACTGTTCTTCAGAAAAAATGATTTGAGCTCCATCGTTTCATACTGAATGCCTCAAACACAACTATTAAAAAAAAAGTTCAAACATTCACTGATGCTCCAGAAGGACACATGATGCATGAAGAGAAGGGGGGGGGGGGAATCTCTTAATGCGAGATTCTGCAAGCGGTTCCCAAACTTTCACATGCCACTGTAAATGCGTGTGTACAGTATGTTTGTGTGTGTCACGTACCGTTAAGGTGTAGTTGGTCTGCATCTCTCGGTCCACTGGTTTCAGCAGCGTAAGGTAACGTGTGATGCCAATAGAGGTGATGGAGAAGATAGAGGTGTATTCATTCAGAGTGACCTTCAGCTGAGGATCTTTTGTCTTTACAAAACAAACAAATATGAGATGTCAAATGCAGCATTAATAGATGTTAATATGAGCATGACACACCGTCCAAACAAACCTCATGCAGTCACGCAATCCTCATGTTGCATAAACACGCAAGTCAGAGTCACTCAAACAATTCATTCACTCTGACATGCAAGAGCATCTACAGAAACAGCTTTAACTGCTTGTTTGAAAGTCCAGAGAATTCAAAAGTCAAAATCTAATGTATAATTCTAGGGAGAAAATTAAGTACATGCACATTTCAAAGTGACAGAACTGCTGTGTCATTAAAATTGATCATATAAGCTGTTTGTCTGCAGACCACCTGCATTAGTATTTCTATTGATTTCTCTCATCTATTCAGTCTGTTTGATTAATTAAGAAATAGAGAGAGATATATGTATATAAAATATGTATATGTAGATAAAATATATGTAAAATACAATATAATAATGTGTGTCTGTGTATTTATACACTACTGTTTAAAAGTTTGGGATCAGTAAGTTTTAAATGTTTTTTTTCTCTCTTATGCTCATTAGGGCTGAATTTACTTGATCAAAATTAAAGAAAAAAGCTGTAATATTGTGAAATATTCTTACAGTTTAAAATAATGGTTTTATATTTAAATATATTTTAAAATCTAAATTATTCCTGTGATGCAAAGCTGAATTTTCATCAGCCATTACTCCAGTCTTCGGTGTCACATGGTCCTTCAAAAATCATTCTAATATGCTGGTTTATTACTTTTATTATCAATGTTGGAAACAGTTGTGCTGCTTAATATTTTTTTTTGAAACCTGTGATTCTTTTTTTTTTTTTAGGATTCTTTGATGAATAAAAAGCTAAAAAGAACAGTGTTTATTCAAAATAGAAAATAGAAAGTCTTTGCTATCACTTTTTATCATTTTAACACATCCTTTGTGAATAAAGGTATTTATTTCTTAAAAAATAATTTGAATCAAGAGTATAATTTTAGTTCTAATTGTATTTTTGTTATACAATTAAAGACTCAATAAACCAAAATAATTAAATTGTTTTGCATATTTACAGTATGCATAACCCAGGATAACATTGGGTTACATATACAATGTACAACCTCTTTTTTCAAGGAAGACATAAAAATATAAAAGTTAACTCTTTTTGCATGCAAATTTTTGTGCAATCGATTGCTGTCTACAATGAGAATGTCTGCCACCTACTTTAACTAGCAACAAAGTGTAACATACAATGGCTCACAGATGTGTCAAATTAAATCCTACTGGCAAAAAAGAGACAAACTATTCAATACGGCATGTCCCAACTTCATGTATCAATAGGAAACACAGCATAAAAAGAAAGAAACTGCATTTGTCGAACCATTATATCAGAAAAGAAAAGAAAAGAAAAGAAAAGAAAAGAAAAGAAAAGAAAAGAAAAGAAAAGAAAAGAGGGCACACATCACATCACTCGGGTACCTACTGGTGTGGCCCCTGGCTGCAGCTACAATATAAAACATATGGAGAGGCTGAAACCATCTGTGATTTTATGCATCTTTGCATTCCCAAGACAGGAGTGAGGCAACAATGTGAAAATGTCCTGGCACTTTTCATGGGAACATCTCACCTCTTCGATGTCATTGTCCAGTGCGATGATGCCCAGAGGGGCCGTGAGGTTGGCGCTCCCTGAGATGGTGGTGCCAACCGAGGCAGACTCACTGATGAAGCCCTGGTACGAGGAGCGCTGGAAATATGGAGCTTGGTTGTTTTCATCCAGAATTTCAATCTGCAGGTCAGCATATGCAGGAAGAGGGTGACCATTATCCTGCTCGGCCTGTTCACAAACAATATAAACTGTTAAAGGGGTCATCCAATGCCCATTTTCCACAAGTTCATATGATGCTTTAGGGTCCTAATGAAAAGTTTGTAATATACTTTGATTAAAAATTCTTTATGGTAGTGTAAAAAAAACTCTAATTTTACCTGGTAAAAAATGCCTCTGTTCTCAGCAAACGATATCAGTACCTGGCCCTTTAAATGATATGAACCTCTGCTCACCCCGCCCTTCAGTTCTGTGGGGCGTGTCATTACATAGCACACGGGGTGTTGCCTAGACAACAGTTGGGGGTATAGTTGTATAGTTTGGGGGGAAATGGCACTTGCGGGGCTTTGAAGACACTGTACAAGCCCATCCATTTTAAATTTTATTTTAAAACCCTCAGTTAGAACCGAAACAAGATGACACACGCAAAGAAGTTTGGCAATTACGGCTTATACTGGACGTGTCTGAATGGTTAATAAACTTAATGTCGCTTTGATTTATATTTATATGTACTGGCAGGGTAAGTTAGAGCAGTGGTTCTCAATCCTGGTCCTGGAGGACCCCTGCTCTGCACATTTTGCATGTCTCTCTTATTTAACACACCTGATTGAGATCTTCAGCTTGTTAGTTCAGTTCATGGATCTCTATTAATGAGCTGATGATCTCAATCAGGTGTGTTAAATAAGGGAGACATGCAAAATGTGCAGAGCAGGGGTCCTCCAGGACCAGGATTGAGAACCACTGAGTTAGAGTACTGAGAGAGATACGAACGCGATGTGTTTACTGTGGAGACAAACGCAGTGTGTTTACTGTGGTAAAGAGACGAACGCGGTGTGTTTACTGTGGTAAAGAGACGAACGCGATGTGTTTACTGTGGTAAAGAGACGAACGCGGTGTGTTTACTGTGGTAAAGAGACGAACGCGATGTGTTTACTGTGGTAAAGAGACGAACACGGTGTGTTTACTGTGGTAAAGAGACGAACGCGATGTGTTTACTGTGGTAAAGAGACGAACGCGGTGTGTTTACTGTGTTTACTGTGGTAAAGAGACGAACGCGGTGTGTTTACTGTGGTAAAGAGACGAACGCGGTGTATTTACTGTGGTAAAGAGACGAACGGGGTGTGTTTACTGTGGTAAAGAGACGAAAGCGGTGTGTTTACTGTGTTTACTGTGGTAAAGAGACGAACGCGGTGTGTTTACTGTGGTAAAGAGACAAACGCGATGTGTTTACTGTGTTTACTGTGGTGAAGAGACGAACGGGGTGTGTTTACTGTGGTAAAGAAACGAAAGCGGTGTGTTTACTGTGGTAAAGAGACGAACGCGATGTGTTTACTGTGGTAAAGAAACGAACGCGGTGTGTTTACTGTGTTTATTGTGTTTACTGTGGTAAAGAGACGAACGTGGCCTGTTTACTGTGGTAAAGAGATGAACGCGATGTGTTTACTGTGGTAAAGAGACGAATGTGGTGTGTTTACTGTGTTTACTGTGGTAAAGAGACGAACGTGGTGTGTTTACTGTGGTAAAGAGAGGAATGTGGTGTGTTTACTGAGGCACAGCTGATTGAACAAGAGCAAAAAAGTGATCGGTTAACATAACTTACCCGTCCTTATATTGAAATACATAAATGTGAGTGTTATAGTCTTTACTCATGTGCAGTTGCGGGCTGTAAACACGTTTGCAAGTATTGCATTAAGGTTACATCTTAATCATTAACAGACACCGTTTTAAACCATCTAGCGTTACAAAGCTAAGCTTTATACTGACCCTGGTTTATAAAGCAGTATGGTGAGAAATGATTCGTGTAAACATTAACCCATTTAGGTAGATCGGCAGTCACATTCCCTGTCAGTTTACACTCGGGGCGGGTCTATGCTAAAAGACTGCTGTCTATCAACTATCGCAGGAGCGGCCTCTGTCGGTGTTACGCCACAACGACAGGCATCTGAGAACGGCCCTATGAGAAGGGGCAAATTATTTTACTAAATTAAAAGAAAACTACTGGGCGGATCTTTGTCATTCTAGGGTGGTTGTGTACACACAATCCTAATGTTTTTTTTTTTTTAATTTCAGTTCAAACAGCTTGTAAAAGTGCATGTGGCACCGGATGACCCCTTTAAAATTCATGTGGTTGGAAGTAGCTTGACACTCTTTAACTTGCAAACAAACTATAATCTGCTGTTTTTCTGTACAAATATTACAATGATAATGAAAGCATAGTGCCATACTGCATTTTTTTGTAACTTGGAAGTAGCATAGTATAACCATAATTCATACTAGAGGGCTGCATTGGGATTGGGACCCGCCGGGTCCCGCGGGACCCAACGCAAATCTCGCGGGAGCGGGCGGTTTGAACTTTGCTGCGGGCGGGAATGGGCGGCTAAAAAAAGCACTGCGGGATCCGGATGCTCAGCGCGCTTTGCGTTAGTGAGGAAAAAAAGTCTTAAACTTACTTCGTTTTCAGGACGGAGGTAAAGTGCAACTCCATTTCATTGGACAGCTTAACTTGTTTTGCAGGGGGATTTCGAGAGGGTGCCCTCCCTCTTCCCTCGCACGATGCAAATCTGTTCTGTACTTCTAGTTCTAACTGCCTGTCTACGGCACAACGCGCTGGATTAGTCTGTGTGTTGTAATGTTTGCGCGGCGCTCCCTCATCTGGCTGCATACGGCAATTACGTGAAAAAAGTACTTGAAGTCGGACTTGGTAGCCTAAGCGTTTTAGATGTCCTCGATAGCCCAGGCTACTATTCCCTACCAGTGTGTCAGAATACATGCAGGCCAGGGAAAGAAACAAACATGAATCTCCTTAATAACATCAATACAAATACGTTTTTTTTTCCCCCTGCGGGACGGGAGAAGAGGCAAAATCAATGCATTTCTATTATCGTGCGGGAATAAATTCTCAGAGTTTTGTGGGTGCGGGCGGGAGTGGTCATACATTTTGCGGGTGCGGGCGGGAGTGTGACACACACGTTGCGGGAGCGGGCGGTAATGGTCAGAAATTCGGCGGGCGCGGGCGGGAGCGGGATGAAGAAAACAGTCCCGCGCAGGGCTCTAATTCATACCATGATCAAAAAATTACATTACCAAGCTTCAATATCCCAAAAAAATGTTACATAAAATACTATTATCATGGTTTTATTTCAATATAAGTTAATTTTTTTGCAATTTTGTTGTTCTTGTCAGTTTAAAAGATTTTTTTGGAACCTGTAATATTTGTTCAGGATTCTTTGATGAATAAAATGTTAAAAAGAACAGCATTTATTTAAAATAGAAACCTTTTGTAACAACATACACTACTGTTACAAATTTGGGGTCAGTAAATTTGTTCTGTTTTTGAAAGGAATTTTTATTCAGCAAGGATGTGGTAAATTGATAAAAAGTGATAGCAAAGACTTATATTGTTAGAAAAGATTTCTATTTTGAATAAATGCTGTTCTTTTAACATTTTATTCATCAAAGAAGCCTGAAATAAATAGCCAGATAGAAATATTTCTGTTGGATCGTGTGACACTGAAGACTGGGCTGATGAAAATTCAGCTTTGCATCTTAGAAATAAATTATATTTTAAAGTATATTTAAATAGAAAACTGTTATTTTAAATTGCAATATTTAATAATATTACTTTATTTATGTATTTTTGATCAAATCAATAGAATTATGCTTTTTTTTTTTTACTTTTTTTAACTAGTTAAGCTAGTGTAAAGAAATGGTAGTAATGTGTGCAGTCAATCAAGTAAAAAGTACTTTCAAATTCAAATCATCAAAGGATTTTAAGTAATCTTGACTCATTTCTAATTAAAGTCCAGCAGTTAATATACTATCCAAAATTTATGGACCTAAAACGGCTAAAACTGGTCTTTGTTTATTAAAGAGGAGTATGTGGATACATCTCGCTGAATATTTTCACTTCAATTATGAGCCCCGTCTATCACTGATTTCATTAAGCAGCCATGAAAGACTCCAGCTCAGTAACTCAATAGCCACTTCACACATTTGAAACACGCACGCATACGCACATCTGACAATGTTGACAGCGCCAATGTTTTGTTTGTTATTTGGTCTCGAATTTCTGCAAGCTTGAAGCGAACTGAGAATAGCATTTCGCTCTTTGTTATTATGAAACGACGAAATCATAACAGCAAACACAGTCATGCATCGTTTCACAGAGGAAACATTTAAATTACCCCTGCTGTTACACTGTTGTTCCACCCAAATCTATGACAGAGCAGAATAATTTCACACCAGCGCTCGCTTCCTTTTTGCAATTTCTCTCTCTTGCTTTTTCTCTTCCAGCTCAATTCAATTAGAAGATACAGCATGTTTAATGTAATTAAATATACAAAGCTATATTCCAAAAGCAAGTGAGCTGCCTCGCTGTCTACCACCTACCAAGGAAGCATCCTAACTGAAATGGGATCTCAAGGAAGTGATCTGGAACGCTCTACATTGGCAGAATCTGTGTGGCATACAAATAGCGCTCTTAGTACAAAGCACACAGGAAACCTGAATAATCGATTGATTTTAGTGCTAAACTCTGGACCACAAAACCAGTCTTAAGTAGCACAGGTATATTTGTAGCAATAGCCAAAAATACACTGCATTCTTAAAAATAAAGGTGCTTTAAAAGACTCTTCACAGTGATGCCATTTTTGTAACCATTTTTGGTTTCACAAAGAACTATTTGGTCAAAGGTTCTTTAAAGAACCATCTCTTTCTTACCTTTTTATAATCAGAAGAACCTTCTTTTGCCACAAAGAACCTTTTGTGAAACAGAAAGTATTTCAGATCCATTTAGACAAAAAAAGGATCTTCTATGGCATCATGAAGCACCTTTATTTTTAAGAGTGTGTATGGGTCAAAATGATCCATTATTAGGAAATTAAGTAAAGATCATGTTCCATGAAGATATTTTGTAGATTTCCTAATTCCTACCATAAATATATCAAAACTTAATATTTGATTAGTAACATGCATTGCTAAGAACTTCATTTGTACAACTTTAAAGGCGATTTTTTCAGTATTGCGATTTATCTCAGTACATCAATGGAAAGCTTATTTATTCCGCTTTTCAAAAACTGACCCTTCTGACTGTTTTTTTGGTCCAGGGTCACATATGTATCACATGTAAAAACTGTGTAAATAGTATATAGCTAATCAGACAGACCAACGAAATAAAGTTTTTGAAAGAAGTCTCTTCACCAGGCCTGCATTTATTTGATCAAAAATACAGTAAAATTGTAAAATACTGTTTTTCATTGAGTATATTTTAAAACGCAATTTATTCCTGTGAAGGAAATGCTGAATTTACAGCAGACTTTTTCAGCAGTTATCCTGCTTAATATTGTTGTTGGAAACCATGATACATTTTAAAAGAACAGCATTGTTTGAAATAGAAATCTTCTGAAACATTAAAAATGCTTTTACTCTCACTTTTGATCAATTTAATACATTCTTGATGAATAAATGTGCTTTTTTCTTTAAAAAAAAAATCTAACTTTTGAACAGTATGCATGTTTTGTCAAAATGTATTAGTATTGAACAAAGCATCATGACAGAGCATTTCACTTTCTTTCTTTGTAAGTCCACTGTGGAACTGCATTCTGCAAATATAATCTGGGTATATTTGCAGCAATAGCCAATAATACATTGTATGTGTCAAAGTTATTGATTTTTCTTTTATGCCAAAAATCATTAGGATATTGTTTTATGATTATGTTCCATTAAGGTATTTTGTAAATTTCCTACCGTAAATATAACAAAACATAATTTTTGATTAGTAATATGCATTGCTAAGAACCTCATTTGTACAACTTAAAAGGCGATTTTCTCAATATTTAGATTTTTTTGCACCCTCATATTCCAAATTGTAAAATAGTTGTAAATTGGCCACATAATGTCCTATCCTAACAAACAATGGAAGGCTTATTTATTCATCTTTCATATGATGTATAAATCTCAATTAAAAAAAAAAAATCCTTATGACTGGTTTTGTGGTCCAGGGTCACATACAGTACTGTATATGCAATGCTGCCTTGCAATAATTTTTACAATAATTATGTTGCATACTTTTTATGGCATCAAGGGAATGATTATAATGATTAGAAGCTTTCCCGTATGAACAGCTTTCTCTTTTTTAACAGAACTGTAGTGAAAGTTTGTACATACATACATACAGACACTGTGTTCAACTGCTGATGCTCTTGCTGTAATACGAGGAGAATATTTCCCGAAATATACTGCAGTTAATACCGGCCATAAAACATTCAGCCAGTACTATTGTAAAAATGATGACACCCTTATTGACGCTTAAATGTAAGAGCCTTTGGAAACGGTGAGCAGGGGGTTAGATGGACCTCTCTTATCTTTACAGCCGCCTGTAGAAGATAACCTGATGATGATATAATGACCTTAATGACGAGATTGAAGCGCTGGTACAGCTCTCTGTCCACAGGTTTCAGCAGCCGCAACTCAGCCGTGCTCCTGTTGAGCGAGAAGTATTCTGGGTACGTAGAAGGTTGACCTGAAATGCAGTACAGAGAGAAACACATAGCTTGTGCTATTACATGATTCATGCTATTATTTATACTAAGCTATCAGATGAAAAATCATAAAAAGAAAGTTTCTCTTTTAAACATATGGAAGCAGTAGTTTAAGTGCCCCTTTCATGCCAAGGTTCCTAATATTGTTTTGGGAGTCTCCCACAATAGGTTTACATGCAGGGAAGGTCAAACAAAATATGTTTGTTTTCTCAAAATATGCATTTAATATCACCTCATTTTTCAGCAATTCTCAAATGATTTGTTCTAAGCAGTTCTAAGATTCAGTATCTCTAAACCCCTCCTTCCGTTGAGCCTACTCTGCTCTGATTGGTCAGATGGTCCAGTCTGCTGTGATTGGTCTACCATGTACAGGTCATACTAACAGGCTGTGATTTAGTGGAGCCAGCTGGTTCAAATATACTGGGTACTGAGCTATCTTTCAACAGCAAGCGTTTTGTGAATCCCACGTTGAACTCGACGAGATTAGAGAAGACATCGTCAATAAAATAATGTGTTTGAGGGTGTGTCAGGTTGTTTGCGGCCGGCCAATGCAGAACATGTGTGGGAAATATGCAAATGTTGCAAATGTAGCCATCATTGAAGTGGGATTTGAATTACTAACAACTTGTTCAGGCTGTTCAGAGTCGATTCTTTCTTTTGGGAGACAATAACTTAATTTATCGTGCACTTTGGGCTTTGCAGATTGTGTGCATTCACATGCAGCTACATTGCACACCACAAGAAAGGCAATATTCAAAATGGTATAATAGGGGCACTTTAAAGAATTTGTTCACTTTCATAACAACAGTGTACAGATAATGTACTCACCCCCTTGTCATCCAAGATGTTCATGTCTTTCTTTCCTCAGTCGTAAAGAAATTGTGTTTTTTTGAGGAAAACTTTTCAGGATTTCTCTCTTTATAATGGATATGGATGGCGCCTCGAAGTTTGAACTTCCGAAATGCAGTTTAAATGCACTTTAAATGCAGCTTCAAAATGCTCTAAACGATCCCAGCTGAGGAGGAAGGGTCTTATCGATCGGTTATTTTCAAAACTAATTGACAATTAATATACTTTTTAACATCAAATGCTTGTCTTGTCTCGTCTCTGCGCAGTGAATGTGTAGTCAGTAGAATCCGGGTCAATGCAGTTAGGGTATGTCTAAAAACTCCCATCTCATTTATGTCTTCAATGTCAAAATCGTCCTATAATGCTGTTTTTACCCTTTTTTGTAAAGGGAGTTTGACTTTCTTTGTATGTTCACTTTGTAAACACTATGTCGGTACTTTTGCTGCGATCTAAGGTGATTTTGAAGTTAGGGAAGAAAACGAGATGGGAGTTTTTAGACGTACCCTAACTGTATTTACCTGAATTATACAGACTTCGCATGCGCTGCGCAGAGACGAGACAAGACGAGCATTTGAGGTTAAAAAGTATATAAATTGTCAATTTGTTTCGCTAGATAAGACCCTTCCTCCTCGACTGGGATAGTTTAGAGCCTTTTGAAGCTGCATTTAAAGTGCATTTAAACTGCATTTTGGAAGTTCAAACTTCGGGGCGCCATCCATATCCATGATAAAGAGAGAAATCCTGAAACGTTTTCCTCAAAAAAACATAATTTCTTTACGACTGAACATCTTGGATGACAAGAGGGTGAGTACATTATCTGTGCATTGTTGTAAGTGAACTAATCCTTTAAGTGTGCAGTTCTGTACATACAGTCCATATGTATTTAGACACTGACACAATTTTCATAATTTTGGCTCTGTATGCCACTAGAATAGATTTAAATTGTAACAATCAAGATGAAGTTCAATTGCAGATTTAAGCTTTAATTCAAGGAGTTGAACAAAAATATAACATAAAATGCTTAGGAATTTTATACACAGTCCCCCCATTTTCAGGGGCTCAAATGTAATAGGACAAATAAATGTGATGCGATCTGGGAATACCCGCCAGAAATTTCAGTAAATTCGGAAAATAGGTTGTAAATTGTTTGTCAAAATTTGGTTTTCAATAAATTATTATTCTTTAACATCTCGTCTGTCATCTCTAAAAAATATCTTGGCAAAATTTATATATATATATATATATATATATATATATATATATATATATATATATATAGTCTCGCATAGCCAGACGTTCAGACTGATGGCTGAAGGTCTGGAATTCATGGCAGCTTTCACTGGCCAAGGCCCACCCATAAGGACGTTTGACCGACATGTCAAACAACCAATCACAGTTCATTTTGTTCAGCGTTTCGGGGCGTGGAAATGTCCCCACAACAACAGACTGGCGTGCAACAAGTCAGTCACTGAAATAACCAGCATTGAAAGTTAAATAAGAAGATGGAGAACAAGCAGTAAGTCAGTAATTTGTTCGTGAACGTTGCAAAAGTGTATAACAACAATGGCGTCTGCATAAGCACCTCTTAGCAAAACACAAGAGTAAATCAGTCGGCGCTTTGTTTCCCGGCAGACCGAAAATAAACGCGACACTCGCGTCTACCGGAAATCCGATCAAATTCAACTAATCAGATGACGACTTCGACAGGCTGAGACTAATATATATATAATATATATAACATAATTTCTTATGTTAAGAATGCGTTGCGGAGGTGCTTTCTCTAAACACCACAAAAACAGTTAACCTTTCAAACTAAACAATAAGCCATAACTTGCTACGTTCAAACTATGGACAAAATAAAAATAGTTTTGGAAAAGGCTTGAACCCAGCTTTCATATGGTATCAAAATCTAAAAAAGGTAAAATTTCACCATGCGTTGGGTTGTTCTAGTTTGTTGTTTGTTTGTGGGCCTTTCTGCCTTTAGTTTTGTTTTCAGCAAGTGAAATGCATGCTCAATCAGGTTGAAAGCAGAAGATTGACTTGGCCACTGCAGAATATTTCACTTTTTTACCTTCAAAAACTCCTAGGCTGATTTAGCTGTATGTTTTTGGTCATCGTCCATTTGTACTGTGAAGCCCTGCCCAATCAACTTTGCTCCATTTGACTGAACCTGGGAGAGAGTATATCCCTGTACACTTCAGAATTTCTCCAGCTGCTTCTGTCCTTTGTCACATCATCAAAAAACACCAGCAACCCAGTGCCACTGGAAGCCATGCATGTTCATACATCACACTGCTGCACCATGTTTGGCAGATGATGTTTTATGCTTTGGATCATGAGCTGTTCCAAGCCTTCTCCATACTTTTTTCTACTCGTCATTCTGGTACAGGTTGATCTTAATTGATCTTAATCCAGTCTAATCTGGCCTTGTTTGCACCTTATGGTGAACCCTCTATATTTGCTCTTGTGAAGTCTTCTCTTGATTGTAGACTTTGACAGTGACACATCTACCTCCTGGAGAGTGTTCTTCACTTGGCTGGATGTTGTTAAATGGTTTTTCTTTACCATGGAGAGGATCATCCAATCATGCACCACTTTTGTCCTCAGTGAACATCCAGGCCTTTTTATGTTGCCGAGCTCACCAGTGTGCTCTTTTTTTCTCTCAGAATGTACCAATCTGTTGATTTGGCCACTCCTAATGTTCCTGCTACCTCTCTGATGGATTTCTTTTGTTTTTGAAGCCTAACAATTGTCTGTTTTACTTGCATGCAGAGCTCCTTTGACTGCATGATGGCTTCCAAATACAAATGGCACACTAAGAATAAACTCCAGAACTTTTACCTGCTTAATTGATTTAGAAAGAATGAAGGAATAGCCCACAATTGTCCATGAAACAGCTTTTGAGTCAACTGTCTAATTACTTATGGTCTCTGGAGGACCTTTTGGAAAAAAAAAAAAAAAAACTTCTCTCCAATTTTGATGAGAATTCCCTTAATTTAAAGCTCTGAGTGTGCACTTTAAGCCCATTTTCATTATATAACCATAACTTTAATATGTTTTGGTTAACAGTTAAAATAATACAAATTGTGTCAGTGTCCAAATAATATACAGGTAATGAGTGGAGGATAGGATGGCTTCTTAAAGACAAACAGGTCTGTGAGACCTTGCAATGTTTTTTTGTTAATTCTGTCTCTCACAGTTGAGGTGTATCTATGATAAAAATTACAGAGCTCTCCATTCTTTGTAAGTGGGAAAACTTGAAAAATTGGCAGTGTATAAAATACATATTTAGCCCACTGTATATGGACTTGACAGTATGTATCTATTTTCCTACACTTGCAAAATATGCAAACTGATGTACCTACCAACCAGTATAAAGTACAAGATTCCAGGTCTGTCTGAGGGCGGCTGGATGTTTCGGTCCTGGTCAATGGCTCGAATGGGAGGTGTCACATTCAGAGGGTTTACTTTGCTCTGAAAAAAAGAAGAAGACAAGAATAAATGACTTAGTTGGCAAACAAGATCAGATTTGGCTAAATTTGCATTTTTAGTATCCTTTTATATCTATGGTTTCACCCTAGTCTGAACTCAAGTGTTTCTAATCAAATTTTTCCTTAGATCAAATGATCTAAACTGTGCTACCGGCATTAATTTATATCTCGGTTAACACTTTACAATAAGATCCAATTAGTTCATTTTTGTTAATGCATTAAAGAAATAAGTCACCCAAAAATGAAAATTTGGTTAAAAATGACCCACCCTCAGGCCATCCAAGATGTAGATGAATTTCTTTAGTGGAACAGTAATGGAGAAATTTAACACACGGCAAAAAAAAAAAAAAATGTTTTTCTTACTTAGATTTTTTGTCTTGTTCCAGCCAAAATATCCTACAATTGTGAAATCAAAAATAATTTTCTAGATGAGAAAAATAATTTCTTCATCAAAATTAAGTTTTTGTTTAGAACAAGCAAAATAATCTGCCAATGGGGTAAGAAAAAAATCTTATTTCAAACAGAAAACAAGATTATTTTTCTAAAGTATCTACAAATTCTCAAATCAAGAAGGAAGGAATCAAGAAGGAAAGTCAAAATTAAGCAAGTTTTTGCTCAGAACAAGTGAAACAATCTGCCAGTGGGGTAAGAAAAGAAATCTTTTCAAATTAAAAGCAAGATTATTGTTCTTAGTCCATTGGCAGATTATTTTGTTAATTTCAAGCAAAAACACACTTTTTTACTTGTCTAGAAAATCCTTCTTGATTTAAGAATTTTTAGATATTTTGTCTGGAAACAAGACAAAAATTCTAAATAAGAAAAGCATTTTTTGCAGTGCATTAAATCACTTGCTCAGTAGATCTCTGAAAGTAAATGGGTGCCGTCAGAATGACAGTCCAAAAAGTTGATAAAACGCTCACAATAATCCACAAGTAATCCAAACTCCGATCCATCAATTAAGAGAGTTTTAACTTTAGATCATCACTTCTGGCTAAAGTACAAGTCCACAGTTTTTCAATGAAGAAAGCTATATTATGAATAGAGGACTATACTAGCTATACTATTCATGGAGATGCATGGAGGCAACGATTTGAAAATAAAACGCCTTGATGGATTTGTTTCTTACAAACATGCAACTTTTCACTTCAGAAGCAATAACTGTTGAACTGGAGTTGTGTAGATTATTTATGGATTGAAATCTCATTCTGACGGCACCCATTCACTGCAGAGGATTCAGTGTGAGTAAGTGATGTAATGCTACATTTCTCAGAATCTGTTCTGATGAAGAAACAAACTCATCTACATCTTGGATGGCCTGAGGGTGATTACATTTTCAGCAAATTTTCATTTTTGGGTAAACTATTCCTTGAACTAACATTAAATAACAATGAGCAACGCATTTGTTACAGTATTTATCAATCTATGTTAATGTTAGTTTGGCTGTTCATTGTTAGTTCATGTTAGCTACATTGTCTCCAAATTGTAGGAGAAACATCTGAAACAAAGCTCATACATAAATTAAACACTCTGAGATCTCTATTAAATCTCAAGCTATGAAAGATCATCCACTGAGGGACAATGTTTTCCTCTAGGCTAAAAGCAAAGCTCTTGGGACACTTGATTGTATTAATCTGTGCTCTACATATGAGTGTGCATTTCGTGCCGACAAATACGGCCTCTAACAGATATGATAATAAGAAGCATCTCCTTTGGGATGGGCGCTTCATTAAAATGGCAGCGTAAATAAAGACGTTCAATGTTAAATATGTGAGCACAGTAAATCAGAATTCTTGCCCACCTGAGACGTTTAAAACTACCCATAATCCCCCCCTCCAGCAGGCATTAGGCCGATTAATCTGTGCCTAGAGACAGGAAAAAGACTCTCGAACCATATCCCAGCTCTAATTGTGAAATATGTGACCTCATTAATTACCACTATTCCTGCCAAAGGAAATGAGAGAGAATCTATGCTGGGAATGGAACTCTAACATAATGCTTACTGCATACTGCACAGTACACACTGACTACTAGCCAGTATTGTTTTAAATATAGTATCTGAAATCTGCATTATGCATTGATACAGGATGTGTTTACAATAACTTATTCAAATGTAAGATTATTAAAATGCCTGGGGTACCATGTGTAGCATATGCATGTTCGGTACTCTATAAGAAGATAGCTGAAAGCCACGGTAATGAAGTTATGTGAAAGCAACATGTTACATAAAACTTTTAAAACAGGTGCATAATGCATCCATTCAGAACATAGTCAGTTATTTCAAATAGTGGCATGCTAAATTGCTGCGACATAACTCCATTATCATGTTTAATTTATTTAGTGGTATGAGTTATCATCTAAAAAATGATTAAATAAAGATACACTACTGTTACAATGTTTGGGGTGAGTAAGATCTTTATTATTATTATTATTATTATTATTATTATTATTATTATTATTATTATTATCAATAAAGTAATATTTGACAGTAATTTTGTCAAATTTATAATGTTGCAAAAAACTGTTATAAATATATGCTGTTTTTCTGAACTTTCTAATTATTAAAAAATCACTAAAATTGATTTCACTGATTTCCACAGAAATATTACATTTATAATAATAATAAATGTTTCTTGAGCATCAAAACAGTATATTAGAATAATTTCTTAAGGATCACGTGACACTGACGACTGGAGTAATGATGCTGAAAATTTTGCTTTGCCCTCACATAAATAAATTACATTTTAAAATATATACAAATAGAAAACTGTTATTTTTTAACTGTAATAATATTTCACAATATTAAATATCAAATAAAATTGAAAATTGAAATAATATTTCAAAAAAAATTTACTTTTACTGTCATTTTTGATTAAATAAATGCAGCTTTGGTGAAAAATTGATAACTTTTTTATGACCCTATTGTCATGAAGTTTAATATTTAGTTAATGGTATGAGTAATAAATAAATGAATAAATGAAGATACACTGCTGTTAAAAGTCAGGTGTCATTAAGATCATCATCATTATTATTATTATTAAAGAAATTATGCTTTTATTTAGCAAGGACACGTTAAATTAATCGGAAATGACAGTCATTTTGTCGAATGTATAATGTTGCAAAAAATTTTACAATTATATGCTGTTTTTCTGAACTTTCTATTTATCAAAGAATCCCTAAAAAATGTCTCACTGTTTCCGCAAAAAATATTCAACAGCACAACTGCTTTCAACATTTATAATAATAATAAAAAAAATGTTTACTGAGCAGTAAAACATAAGAATGATTTCTGAAGGATCATGTGACACTGACAACTGGAGTAATTTTTCTAAAAATTTAGCTTTTTTAGCTTTTTTAGATTTCAAAATATACAAAAACTGAAAAAAAAAAAATTCACAATATTAAATATCAACATCAAATAAAACGGTTATTTTAAATTGAAATGATATTTTACAATATAATTACTTTTACTGTCATTTCTGATTAAATAAATGCAGTTTTGGTGAGAATTTGATCACTTTTTTATGACCCTATTATCATGATGTTTAATATTTAGGTATGAGTTATCATCTCAAATTAATGAATAATTTACTACTCTTAAAAGTCTGTTGTCATTAAGATCATTATCATTAATGTTATTATTATTCAAGAAATTATGCTTTTATTTAACAAGGACAAATTAAATTGTTTGGAAATGACAGTAACTTTGTAAAATGTATAATGTTGCAAGAAAATGTACAATTATATGCTGTTTTTCTGAACTTTTTCTGAAATATTAAGCAGCACAATTGCGTTTTTAACATTTTTTTTTCAACTTTTATAATAATAAGAAATGATTCTAGAGCATCAAAACAGCATATTAGAATAACTTCTTAAGGACCATGTAACACTGAAGACTGGAGTAATGATGCTAAAAATAAACAAATTACATTTTTAAATATATACAATTAGAAAACTGTTATTTACAATATTATTATTTTTATTGTTATTTTTTTATCAAATAAATGCAGCATCTAATTTAACTTAACTTTTGTCAGATTAGATTAAATAATTTTTTATAGTATTTTATTTTTGCACAGAAACTGTATATAGGCCTGCTGCTGAAATAGCAGTATGCTCCAAACACAGCCACTGTTCTCTTAAAGTAGCTCAACAGAATGAATGGAAGATGGAAGAAAATTCAGCTAATCTAAATAAAATTTCTGAAATGGATTTCCTCACACACTAATCCTTTATAATTTGCGAGATAATCAGAGAACAGCAGGAAAAGCGAAAAGAGATTGTCTCTGTGAAAATACGTGAATTGCAGCAGGCAGAATGCAAAAAGGAAAACGAAACAGCTCGAAACGAAGCAAATCTGCAGTACATTTATTCAGTGCAAAAATTGGCAGCCGTTGGGAGTGCAGCGTCTGCAGTGGAAAACATTTTTAGCATAAATTACGCCAGTCCCCCCTGAGCAAAGATCAGCCGTGGCTGTATGTGCTGGACTCTCTCTTTTTTTTTTCTCCATGTGGTTTGGTTCCATAATGATCCATCTCCTCAGAGGTCTGCCCACCCTAGCTCACCTCAACCGGGGTCTGATTTCATCAAAGCTTCACGTCTTGGCTTTGATGGGTGATGAACCCTGTGGTTTTACTGAGGGTCTCATCGTGCTTTGTCTCTACTGTCCCTGATCTCATTCAATCTGTACCAGCTAACTTTCATCAGCCACCTCTTTTTCTCATCCAAATCCCTCATTTCTCACTCTTCCTGCCCCTGCTGTATGAGTCTTATCTTTAGCCAAGCACAGGTCAGTAGAGCAACGTATGTGATGGGACATATGAAAGGACTGACATTTAACCGGTGAAGGGTCAACAAAACACCAACAACACAATGACACAAATACTAAGCTGTACACTTTTCTTGAGCTTGTCCATACAATGTAGAGTGAAGACATCAAAATGTCTTGCAAATATCTATGAGAAGAACTAAATGTTCATTATTGGATTCTCTAAAAAACACTGTCAATTGCTGCATTCTGCTGTCAAACATGCTTATGTAACTTTTGAACTGTATATATTTTTTTAAACTGTTTTATACCATTCACAAGTTTGAGGTTAGCATACATTCTAGGGTATAAACTACGATATACACACAAATAAAGACTTATTTGAAAAAAAAATTTTTTGTACATTTGAAAGTTCAATTATTCTATCTAATACACTTTTAGAGTTCAAAATTAAGAGCTCCAACCCATGTTTTTAACTAAGAAAACTTCAGTGAACTGATTTGTACCTGAACTTTAAAGGGGACTCAACCATCTTTTTTAGTTGTGGTATACTGTCTTAGTCTAAATTACATTCACACTGGTGTTTTAGGAAGCCAAACAAATTAGAATATAATAACAATAATAACTAGGGATGCACCTAAGTGAAAATTCTTGGCCAAAGCTGAACAAAATTACACACTGGACCGAAGGTCGATTACCGAACACGTTTTTTCGTGTTTTTCCCCCCATGTATTTTGCCAATATTTTTCACCATTGCATAAATTATTTGCTTTTTACAGTTTTGTCTCGATTTTCAAAAATCTATTACAAAACAACGATTTCAAAATATTTAACACTGAACATTCTAGTAGACATTATATCCTACCAACAAAGCACATTTTATCTAAATATTATTAAGTTAGTAAAATAATATTATTTGGCCATTTTTAAGACCCTCTTCTTGAATCAGGCATGTGTTTTTAATGTACAAATAAATGCAGACTTGCTGAGCAAAGGAGAATGTTATAATAAATGTATTAATAGAGCTGTTGTAATGGTTGTTATCATCATTTGTGTCTTACCTTTTTATTTTATTTTACAGAACAACAGTAAAATTTACAATACTAACATTAATGAATGTTGACTTTTATTTTGGTGCTGTCACAGCTCTGTCTGTCATTGGTTTCACCCATTGTCTCCCCCTGCCATTCTGTTGTCATTTGGTTTAGCCCTCGTCACCGTCATCTGTTACACCTGTCCTTGTAATTATTAGTCATCTGTGTCACCTGTGTTTGATAATTAGTTTGCCTTTATAAGTCTGTCTTTGAGTTTAGTCTTTTGTCGGTCTTTAACGTTGAATGTCGTGTGTAAGTGTTCCTGCCTGATCCTGCCTGTTCCTGCATTGTTCTTCTTGAAGTATTATATAAAATATATTGTTAATTGTTAATCTTGTCTTTCGTCTCGTCTCGTCCTGCACACACCCCTGACAGAAAGACCGACCCAAAACAGTTCACGGCGTCTTCCCCTGCGTTTATTTTCCGTTTTTTTTTGTATCAGTGTTTAGTTTTTTTTTTTTTCTTCCCCCATCATGGATGATCCCGCCGTCCTCATCCTCCTCCTGAAGCAGGGGAACCGCTCTCTCGAGGACCACACCAGAGACTTCATATTCCTCGCCCCGTTAACGCACTACCCGGACAGTTGCCTATGCACGTTCTTCTGCGTCGGACTCAATGATACCATCAAGAGGCAGCTGTCCGGGGAGGGTCCTCGAGAGAGCCTCGCCGGATACATCGAGTGGGTGCTGGCGTCCAGTGAATCTCCCTGGACTGTCGGCTTCGTCGAGGAGGACGTCAGCCCCACTCATGACCCAGAACCCAGCCAAACATCACCCCGACATGCGGAGTTACAGCCCGAGCCCACCGCAGATGGAGTGCCAGAGCCGAGAGTGACAGAGCCTGACCCATCTGACCAGGTGCGAGAGCCGGCATCAACATCCGTGACGGTGGATTGTCACGTGGAGCGAGAGAGGGCGATAGAGAGCCCTGCCCACTGCACCACCGCTGAGGGTGAGCTGGGATCTAATTCTGGGGATTTAATAGACTTCTTCTCGGATCTTGCCCAAGATAACTCATGTGACTTAATAGACTTTTTCTCTGAGCCACTGACCTGCATAGACTTCCCTCCCACCCGCCCTCGTCTGTCTGAATCTGTCTGGTCCCCGCTGGTTCCGCCCAGCCGTCCTGAGTCCCCGCTGGTTCCGCCCAGCCGTCCTGAGTCCCCGCTGGTTCCGCCCAGCCGTCCTGAGTCCCCGCTGGTTCCGCCCAGCCGTCCTGAGTCCCCGCTGGTTCCGCCCAGCCGTCCTGAGTCCCCGCTGGTTCCGCCCAGCTACCCAAAGTCTCCCAGGTCAGCAGTCAGTCCCCCAGCTCACCCTCAGCCCACCACCTGTGCAGTGGGCTCGCCGCGGGACTGCCAGCTTCCATCGGCATCTCGGCTGGAGGATCCCTCAGCTCCGCCTCCAGCCTCCGAGTCCAGGACTCCGCCTCGGCCCTTCGACCCGCGGTTCCACCACGGCTCTCGACGCCCTCCTCTTCACCGTCGCCCGTCGATCCACCAGCTCCACCGGGCTCCATCGTCTTTCCGGCTCCGCCCTGGTCAGTCGTCACCCCATCGGCTCCTCAGGACTCTGCTCCTCCGGCTGTGCCTCGTCGCGCCGTCCCACCGGCTCCTTGGGACTCCTCCTTCCTGCGGGCACAGCCTCCATCCTCTGTCGCTCCGGCTCCGCCGCGGATCTCCGGGACTCCTCCTCCGCCTCGGGCGCCAGAGCCTGTTCCACCTTGGCCCTCCGAATCCTCGGCGTCACCCCGGATCATCGGCTCTCCGTCTTCGCCTCGGGCTCCTTCTCCATCTGCTCCGCCTCTGTCGGTCGGCCCCATGGAGTCGGCACGCCTTCGTCCACCATGGTTCCTCCCTCCGTCGGCTCCACAGTGGGCCGTCATCATGGCTGTGGTCTGGGTCTGTTCCTCCTGCTTCAGGTCCCTCCTGTTTCCTCCCTGGCTCCTCCCACCTTCGTCGCCCTCCTGGACTCTGTTGACTTTGTTTGTTGTCCCCCTCCTGGGGTGCCGTCCTCCGCCCAAGCCTCCTCCCTCATGGACTCTGTTTTTCCGCCCCTCTCGTTTTTTCCACGGCGCGAGGACGCGCCTTTCCGGAGGGGGGCGTAATGTCACAGCTCTGTCTGTCATTGGTTTCACCCATTGTCTCCCCCTGCCATTCTGTTGTCATTTGGTTTAGCCCTCGTCACAGTCATCTGTTACACCTGTCCTTGTAATTATTAGTCATCTGTGTCACCTGTGTTTGATAATTAGTTTGCCTTTATAAGTCTGTCTTTGAGTTTAGTCTTTTGTCGGTCTTTAACGTTGAATGTCGTGTGTAAGTGTTCCTGCCTGATCCTGCCTGTTCCTGCATTGTTCTTCTTGAAGTATTATATAAAATATATTGTTAATTGTTAATCTTGTCTTTCGTCTCGTCTCGTCCTGCACACACCCCTGACAGGTGCAAGAAGACCTCAGTACTACTTTTTGCTGACAGCAGCAGATTTATGAATGATTCTCATCAGGCAGATTTCCCTCATGCTTTGGACTTTGAACCCTGGCTAACAAGCTTGTGCAGTGCTGTCAGAATAAATACAAAGGTGCATGTATTAGACAACATAATGTTCTGTAGTTTATTTACTAATGGTTTAAGGCCATTTCGTGATTTCAGTCATCATACAGTAACCAGCAACAACCTCTCCTTTCTCTTCTCATGGAAGACATGCGATGCAATGCTGCTGCAAGCTAGTACAGAACTTGCTACTGCCAAAGCATATGGCGATATGGTGCTGTGAGTATTTAAGACATACTGCTGCTGCACAAATAGCATAAAATAACACATAGCAGATCTATAGAGGTGGAGCTGGGGAAGGTGGAGGGTTTCAGAGGAACTCAACTCAAGTGAATGCTACCAGCCATTTAAATAGCTGCATTACTCTGTGAAATCATCAGTTAACGTTAACAACCCGTCAGTCTGCGTCATCTAGAGTTTCATGGCAGAAATAGGTATTTCTTTTAAACTTTCTATTCAAAGTAAATATATATCACAGTTTTCACAAAAATGTTAAGCAACACAACTAACATTAATAACACTAAGAAATGTTTTTGAGCACCAAACCAGCATATTAGAATGATTTCTAAAGGATCATGTCACACTGAAAAAATCTTTTCATTATAGAAATATATTAGGAAATATTATATATCGCAATACTATGCAAAAAAAAAAAAATTACCTTTTATTTAATTAAAAAAATACAGCTTTGTTGAACATATAAGGCTTCGCTCAAAAAACATTACAAAATCTTACAGACCCCAAACTTTTGAAAGGTAGTAAACAGTCTGTGAGCAGTCCATAGGCTTGCTGTGTAAGGCTGAATTATTAATACACATACAGTGCATAGCTTATTTCTTTCTTTATAGTTCAAGGCACAAACTCATGCACAAACCTTGTTCTCAAGCACTCAAGTCTTTCTCCAAGAGAGCATGTATCCAGGGCTGCCCACTGCATAGCCTCAGGTCACCCTCATGCTCATTGGGTCACAGGTGAAGTGTTTCAGTCAAGTTAAGACATCTTGCTGCCTTTATACCTAGCTATGCCAGATGCTGCATACAGCATCATGGTTGTAGCTTGTGGCAAAATAAGTATCAGACAACATCCCTACTCGAAAATCCAGGCGAAATCTTAAGATGGCAGTTTGTTTTATATGGTTTCTAGTTTCTAAATATCAAACTGGAGCCAGCAAGAAACCATGATTATTAGATGTTCCTAGATCAACCTAGCAGATCAAGCTTGGTCAAGTCTGTAAGAGCTGGTAGATCATCTCAGACAATAGCATAAAGAAGCTACCTGGTTTGGACCTGTTTTTTTTCTCAAGCAGAAGATCTAGTTGGAAATTACAAAGCATGAAGAAAATATTCAACATTTAAAGGTTCTCTGTAAGGTCTTACCGGGTCGGTGAGCTCAGGAATAGCCACACGGTACGTGATGGGGTTACAGTCCTGTGTGTTGTTGACCAGAACACATGGGAGGAACATGGGACCCAGATCATCTCCATCCGAAACATCCAAAGTTAGAGTAGTTGTTGCCGTGCGACGAGTTCCTGGATACGGAGCCCGGTCCTGGAATAAAAAGCTGGCATGTTACCATAGATACAGACCTTTAGATACAACATTCAAAGATCTGCATACAGAGAGACAATAATTATGAGAACAGAAGGGAAAAGAACAATAGATGAATTTAATTTCAAATATTTAAACTCTTAATCATCTTAAGATTTTTTAATTACATTTTGGTAGAACAGGCAAAATGTGTTTTTTTTTTAATTAGCTTCTGGTTAAATGAAAAAAGAAACTTGATTTTTTTCTACTGTATTAAATCTTAAAAGAAATTTTATTAGCATGGAATACAGACCAACAAGTAAAAGAATCATAAAATGTAGTTTAATGTAATGCTCCAAACTGTAATTATTGACTTATTGAATTCCAACAGTCAGGGTCTAAATATAACATGCATTATTCATATCAAAGCTAAGTCTGCTGTTCTGTGTTTTTCTTCAATAAGATTTTAGACAGAGAAAGAAAAAAAAACACAGTAACAAATCCATCCCCTCATTTTCCACATCCTGAAATGATTCCATTTTCTTCAAGGAGAGCTGTTGCAGCCTTGATGTAAAGCATTTATTTGAGCCATTTGGCTCTATGAAAACATGCTCACGGCCTCTGGGGTCTGGACACCCTCACAGGGATGCTGTTCTAGACGGGTTTGCAGCTAGTTGTGTATGCAGCTCATGTGAGGGTGGAGGGATGCATTTGGAAGTGAATCAGGATGCCGGTTATTCAGTGACAGATATAGGGAGGTGCCTGGAATTTTAAAAAGTGCATTGTGCAAACTGGCAACCTAACAGGCCCAGACCGCTTGACCAGAAAAGTCAAGGTTATTGTTTGCAATCTACAGGAAAGGTTGCAGAGTAAGCAGTCATTTAGCAAACATCTTTATCCAAAGCGACTTACAGCTCAAGGCTCACTCTTTACAAGGTTTAGATCGGTAACCCTTTAACTACTAACATAAGTTTATGCAAATTTTAGGATTGGTTTGAATTTAAAGCAATGTTGTGCATTATAAACAAGTTAAGGTCTATAAACAACATATGAAAAACATCAATATAGTAAAACATATAGTAAAACACTGCACTTTTAGCAGTGGTTCCAGGTCTAGTTCTAGGCGGGTAAACTTAATTGTTATAGACAGTACTCACAAACACACATTCAAACTCATTCACCCCCAAAAGAAAACCCTGAAATACAAAAACTCTTGAATGTAAGATCAAAAGTACAATTTGAAACTCATAAACTCAAATGCAAACTCAAAAATGTTCAAACATATACTTGAAAATTTAAAATTCAAACCCATAAACTCACAAATGCAAATTCAGAAACTCAAATGTAAACTTGAAAGTACAAAATTAAATTTATAATCTCACAAACATAACCTGAAAAATTTTGAAGTACAGATTCATACTCATAAACCACCAAACACAAACTCACAAACGTGAATTTAAAAATTCTTAAACGTAACTACAAGTACAATTGCAAGTACGAATTCAAACTTATAAACTCACAAACACAAATGCAAAAACTCTCAAACAGAAACTTTCAAGTACAATTCAAACTTATAAACTTAACTTAAAAACACACATGTAAACTCACAAATTCGAAATTCAAATTAAACTCACTAATACATATTCAACAATACTCACAAACAAACACAAGCTTAAAAACTCTCAAATGTAATCTGTCAAGTACAAATTCAAACTTTTAAACTTAAAAACTCAAAAAATCATAAACTTAAACTCACAAGAACAAATTCGAAACATTAAGCTCACCAACGCAAATTAAAAAACTCACAAACTGAAAAAAAACTTGCAAGTACAATTTCAAACTCATAATAAGCCAAACTCAAAAACTGTCAAATTCAAACTCACTAACTTTAACCCAACAGCTCTCACACTTAAAATTGCAAGTACAAATTCAAATACACATGCAAATTCAAAAATTCAAAAGAAAACTGGCAAAAACAAATTCAAAACAACAAACGTACAGAGTCGAAAACTTTCATACGTACAATTAAAACTAATAAACCCTCAAATGCAAACTCATTCACCCTCAAAAGCAAAGTCAAAAACTCTCAAATACAAACTCACAAATGCAAAAACTCCTGAATGTAATCTCACAAGTACAATTTCAAACTCATAAACTCACAAATGCAAACCTATAAACTTTTAAACATATACTTGCAAATACAAATTTAAACTCATAAGCTCACAAATGCAAATTCAGAAACTCTCAAATGTAAACTTGCAAGTACAAATTCAAACTTAAAATCTCGCAAACAAAAACTGAAAAACTCATAAACCCTCAAATGCAAACTGAAAAACCTACAAATGCAAACTTACAAACATGAACTCAAAACCTCTGAAATATAAACTCAAAACCTTCTAAATGCAAACTCACAAATGTAAACTTGCAAGCACAAATTCGAACTTATATACTCACAAACAAACACAAGCTTAAAAATACTCAAATGTAATCTGTCAAGTACAAATTCAAACTTATAAACCTAAAAATTTCGAAACATTAAGCTCACCAACGCCAAACTCAAAAACTCTCAAATGTAAACTTGTAAGTACAAATTTAAACTCTCTAACATAAACTGAAACACTCGGAAATACAGATTCAAACTCAAAAACTTGTAAACGCAAAACTCTCAAATTTAAACTTGCAAATACAAATTCAAATCTTTAAACTCACAAACACAAAAACTCTCAAACAAACTTTCAACTTCAAATTCAAACTTATAAACTTAATAACTTAAAAAAGTGTAAATTCATAAGTACTAATTCAAAACTATGCTAAATGAAAAATTCTTAAACATGAACTTGCAAGGACAAATTCAAGCTCACGAACGCAAACTCAAAAACTGTCAAATGCAAATCAAACTTGAACTCAACAACTCTCACATGTAAAATTTCAAATACAACTTGCAAATACAAATGAAAAAACTCATGAATGAAAAATCACAAGTTGAAATTCAGACCTATAAACTCACAAATGCAAATTTAATAACTTGCAAGAACAAAGATTATAAAAATTATTTATATTTATATTATATTAAATAAAAAATAATTTATCTCAGCGCTAGGCTTTGCCCAAAACACATAAACAATCTTTTGTACTGTAAGTATTGCAAACACAATTTTTAAAGCTATTATCTGTGGTAATCAACAACATGTCACTATAGCTTAAGCTATATTTACCTTCAAACACTCCTCTTAAAGGTCCCATATTGTCAAAATCTAAATTTCCTGGCTTTTTTCATGATATCTGAGGTCTAGGGGCTATGTAACTACCATATGAGTTTCAAAACAGTCAATCCACAGTAAACTGCACACAGCCTGCTTAAAATAGCTGTTTCTTTTCACGAAATGCTGTGATATCCGTAAAGATGTGACGTCCGATCTACTCAGTCACCGCCTTCAATCACCACCCCGAACACCAACCACTGTCCCACCCTCCTTTTGTCAAACCCAGACAACAACGCATCCATTCCATTGTTGAGCAACAACAACACGAAAACAAGTCGAGAAAACGCTGTTCAGTCCATGGATGTCAGGAAACTACATCATTGCACAGGCTTCCGAACAACGTTAATATAAGAGACCAGAGGCACGTCAACTTCAGCCTCTTTCACACAGCGATTCCGGTAAATACACGGATAATGTGTCCCATGATTTGTTCCGGAGTTGTTTGATTTGGTTCATTCACAGTTGTTTTCCGGAATCTGTGCGTGCTTTACACACAACCCATAAAGACATGTGACGTTTGGATGTGAGATGTAATGCAACGCGTACGTTTCACTAAACTGAAACTAACCTGAACAAACTGTGCTTCAGTGCTGATAGTGAGGAGCTGGCTCTGCCTGATCGCCGCTTCATTCCACTTTGCACATATTTTTTCGTCGTGAAGAGTCGCATGGTAACGTGCATCATCACTACAACACTGCCTTTATGGTTCTGGCTTTTGTTCACACAGCGCTCGTTCCCGTAATTTTCCAGAATCAGCGTGCATTGTGAAAGGGGCTTTACTAAAGCAACAGTTATGTAGCTTACTGCATTCGGTGTTTGAAAAAGAAAAAACATTAATGATCATTCTGAAATATCCTGTTGAGTAT
>NC_133362.1:12098923-12103923 GCF_049309525.1 Garra rufa | reverse complement strand
TCTTTCAGAAATAACACATACCACTCACAAAATTAAACATCAAACATAATTAAATATAATAATGCATACATTTAAACATATTAATAATATAAATGAAACATAATGCATCATTGCTGGAATGTATTAATTTCATTCAAATCTAAATTAAAATAAAATATATAATGTTACTGACCCCAAACTTTTGAACAGTATTTTTTTAATCTGTCTTTCAGAAATAACACATACCACTCACTAAATTAAACATCAAAAATAACTAAATATAATATTGCTTACATTTAAATAAATTATTAATATAAATGAAATGTAATAATGCATCATTATGGAATAAAAATATTATGTTGATGCGAAAAATAAATAAATAAAATAAACATAACAGTGCGCCATTGCTGAATAAAAGTAAAAATTTCTTTCCAATAAAATAAAATAAAAGCATGTTTTTTTCAGGATTCTTAAATAGAAAGTTCAAAAGAACAGCATTTATTTGAATATAAATATCTTTACTCTAAATAAAAGAATTGCTAAGTAAAAGTATATTTGTATAATAATTCATTTCTATTAAAAAAAGAAAAGAACCTATTTTTTTCTTTTTGAAATAACATACAACTCACTAAATTAAACATTAAACATAATTAAATATAATAATGGATACATTTCAATAAATGAATTATATACAGTAAAAATGATGCATCATTGCTGAATAAAAGTATCAAAGTATGATCAAGTAAAAACCCAAAAACTAATTAAATTAAATTAAATTAAATTAAATTAAATTAAATTAAATTAAATTAAATTAAATTAAATTAAATTAAATTAAATGTAAACATTTTTTTTAAATAAGGAAAAAAATAAATAAATAAATAAAATAAAATAAATGTATCTTTTGCACGGTAGTGTTTGCTTGTTTGTTTTCCGATCTACCTTTCTGAAATAACACATACCATTCACTAAATTAAACATTAAACATAATTAAACATAATAATGAATTAATTTGAATAAATTAATAATCTAAATTAAACATAACAATGAATCATTGCTAAATGAAAGTATTTTACAAATATTAATTTCCTTCCAATAAAATAAAATAAAATTAAATCTTTGTTTGTTTTCGTAGTGTTTGTTTTTTATCTATCTTTCTGAAATAACATAAAATAAAAAAAATAAAAAATAAAATAAAATAAAATGATATAAAAATGTTTACTGTTTACAGTTTTTTGAACTGTAGTGTTTTTGTTTTTCAATCTATTTTTCTGAAATAAAAGTATTAATTTCATTCCAAAAAATAAATAAATAAATATATATATATATATATATATATATATATATATATATATAAAATAAATGTTACTGACCCCAAACTTTTGAACATTCAAAACGTTTTTTATTATTATTTACTGGTTCATTGGTCACATCGCATTGTCCAAAACAGTACTCACCTCAATTCCTCGTTTGTACTACATTAAAAAATAATAATAAACAAAATAGTAAAATAAAATAAATACAAAATAAACTGACCCCAACCTTTTGAACTTTCTAAACTTTTCTGTAATTACTTTCTGGTTGATCGGTCAGATTGCATCGTCAGACACAGTACTCACCTCAATGCCCTGTTGTACTTCATAAAAAAAAAAGTAAAATAAAATAAAATAAATACAAAAAAAAAAGCATTAATGACCCCAACCTTTTGAACTTTCAAAACTTTTCTGTAATTACTTACTGGTTGATTGGTCATATTGCATCGTCAGACATAGTACACACCTCAATGCTCGGTAGTACTGCACATTTTGTCAAACGAATCTAGAAAATTTGCATACTAAGCACATTCAATTGAAACTGAATTGACAGAGACAGAGACAGAAAGTAAATGAGGCAATGCATAAGTGATCAGGCCTCACCTCATTAACTGATACATAGTAACGAGGCTGCTGGAAACGAGGCGTGTTGTCATTTCTGTCCCTCACCACTATCCGTACTTCATGGAGAATAACCGTTCCCACCAGCTCATTGGTGCACTGAATCTGAACCACGATGGTGGTGATGTAACTGGGCGGCTGGAAGAAAGCACATATGTATACAGGGGGATTACAAAACATAAAGAACACTTTTGTACAACAAAAACAATTGTAGTTGACTGGATTAGTACAAAGCAAATCATGAAACAAGGCCTCTGCAGATGAGATGTGACAGCTGAAAACACATTCAAGGCAATATATGGTAATATATGGCAATACTAGCAATTTGTGATTTTTTTCAAAAGCTATGGCCATTGGGTGTCCAGCAGTAGTAAAGTGCATTAACAATACAGCCAATCAGCCTGGACGTGTGAATGGCCAAGATTACATATCATAACAATGCAAACAGGATTAATGTCAAGTCGGCTCATTCTCTTTCGGATAAATAAGGTGTTTGGCCTCAAGCACTCTGAATAAAACAAACAGTGGAGCTGTTGAGTGAAGAGTGAATCCCACAAAGCCTTGTAAAGAGGATGTGGAGGAGGAAGAGGAGGGAATGTCCTGTAATCACTATCCAATAGTGTCATAAAAGGCCTGTCTCTAACACAATGCTTCTGAGATGAGCACACAGACCCGCGTGTGGGGCTAGCAAACCTCTTTGTAGAAGATTGGTGTAATGTACAGACAGACGGTATAAGAGGGAGGAGATGAAGCACTTGTGGAAAAAGGACTTGGAGAAATCGTTATGCTCATATTGCGGCTGTAGGAGTAAAATCTCCTGCCTTTTGATGGAGGACTTGGCTGGTCTTGTACTGTAGAACAGTACATTGCACTTCAAGCAGTCGAATACAGACAAAAAAACGTATAAAAATGTATCTTAATAAAGATAACGTCTCAGGCAATAATGTTTGCTCACATTATGAATCTGAAATGACTGTAAATACTTAAAATACTTACAACTTTATATAAAAATGTTTTGGTCTTAATTTCTGGTAAAACACTACCAACAACAATGAAATGAATAATAATAATTATAATAGTAAGGATAATTACTATCTGACTGATTAATTAATAATTATAATTAACAGTATGTCTGTGTATCTGTTACATACAACAAATTTAACATTTTAGAAGCAAACACAAATGGCAAATTACTTAAAAAACCTTTACTACATGTAATTTTTTTTATACTAGAGCAAAAAATAAATCTAAAATATAATATTTTTAAACAGCAAACTTGCATGATATTTTTTTTTACACAAAACGGAAATGATTTTCAATTTTAAATCACAGTAAATGCTGTTATATGTCTTTATACTAAAGCAAAAAAATACACAAATGGCAAATTATTTTCAGTCATACACCCCATGGAATTTTGTAGTATTTATTTATACTAAAGCAAACCGTAAATAAATGATTCCAAAAGATAATATATATAAAAAAGCTAACTGCCATGAGATTTGTTTTATACATATGGCAAATTATTTTCAATCATAACCTTTTGGAATTTTGTTATGTTTATTTATACTAAAGCAAAATAAATAAATAAATAAAATAATCTAAAGATAATATCTAAAATAAGCAAACTTGCATGAGATTTTCTTTACACAAATGGAAAATTATTTTTAATCATAAACCTCATGAAATGTAGTTACATTTATTTATGCTAAAGCAAAATAAATAAATAAATGAATAAACAAAATCAAGTAAATTAATAATAATCTAAAAGAAGAAAACTTGCATGAGATTTTTTATTACACAAATGGGAAACTATTTTTTATTTTATTACCTTAGTAAAAAATGTTTATATAACAAAATTTAATAAGGTTTAGAATTGAAACCTTATTAAATTTTGTTATATAAATATTTTTTACTAAGGTAATAAAATAAAAAATACAAATAAAATAAAATAACATCTAAAAAAGAAAACTTGCATGACACATATGGCAAATTATTTTCAATCATAAACCTTTTGGAATTTTGTTATGTTTATTTATACTAAAGCAAAATAAATAAATAAATAAAATAATCTAAAAGATAATATCTAAAAGAAGAAAACTTGCATGAGATTTTTTATTACACAAATGGGAAACTATTTTCAATCATAAATCTCATGAAATTTTGTTTATACTAAAGCAAAAAAAATCAAGTAAAATAATAATAATATTAAAGATATATATTAAATTTTGTTATATAAATATTTTTACTAAGGTAATAAAATAAAAAATACAAATAAAATAAAATAACATCTAAAAAAGAAAACTTGCATGACAAATATGGCAAATTATTTTCAATCATAAACCTTTTGGAATTTTGTTATGTTTATTTATACTAAAGCAAAATAAATAAATAAATAAAATAATCTAAAAAAAAAATATCTAAAAGAAGAAAACTTGCATGAGATTTTTTTATTACACAAATGGGAAACTATTTTCAATTCTAAACCTTATTAAATTTTGTTATATAAATATTTTTACTAAGGTAATAAAATAAAAAAATACAAATAAAATAAAATAACATCTAAAAAAGAAAACTTGCATGACACATATGGCAAATTATCAATCATAAATCTCATGAAACTTTGATATATTTAATTATACTAAAGCAATGAACAAACAAATAATAATCTAAAAGATAATATCCAAAAGAAGCAAACTTGAATGAGATTTTCTCTACACAAATGGCAAATTATTTTCAATCATAAATCTCATGAAATTTTGTTTATACTAAAGCAAAAAAAAAATCAAGTAAAATAATAATAATATAAAAGATAATAAATCATAAATCTCATGAAACTTTGTTATATTTAATTATACTAAAGCAATAAACAAACAAATAATAATATAAAAGATAATATCTAAAAGCAAACTTGCATGAGATTTTTTTAACACAAATGGCAATTTATTTTTAATTATAAAGCTCATGAAACTTTGTTATATTTATTTATACCAAAGCAAAAAAAGATAAATAAATAATAATCTAAAATAAAATATCTAAAAGAAGCAAACTTGCATGAGATTTTTATAAACAAATGACAAATCATGAAACAGA
>NC_133362.1:12062349-12098423 GCF_049309525.1 Garra rufa | reverse complement strand
ATATATATATATATATATATATATATATATATATATATATATATCAATATATTAGGGCCGGGACTTTAACGCGCTAATTTTAGATGAATTAATTACACAAAAATAACACGTTAAATTTTTTAACGCATTTTAATCGCACTTTTTTTTGCACCGCGGAACGTTTCTCACTGGATGAGTTTCGGCGGACCGATTATACTGGAGCACCAACTAGCGTTCAGACAAAAACAAACCACAGTGAACATGGACAAAGAAGCTGATGAGACCGCTTTGGTTGGCCCTGTGGATGGGAAATTTTGTTATAAAAAACGAATGGATGGAAGCGTCGATAAGAGCATGGTTGTGTGCAAGCTATGCAACAAGGAATTTGCATATCACATCGAGCACATCGAGCCTCAAGTATCACCTCAATGCTAAACATATAGCAGCTAGCGTGGACGCTAGCCCAACAGTTTACAGAAGGTCTACCTATAGGGTACCTGAATTTCTGAAATGTAGGCTACTATATTTCTAAATATCCTATTGCTACACTTAATGGCAATATTGCAATGGTCTGTTGGACTTGGTTGAACAAAAATAAACAATATTTTGTTGCTTAAGCTTATGTATTCAGTCATTATTCAATGGTATACTAAAAATCCATATGAAAAAACTTACTTCTCACTGTTCTCAGGTCAAATATTTATATGCGATTAAAATGCGATTAATTTCGATTAATTAATTACAAAGCCTCTAATTAATTATATTATTTTTTTTAATCGAGTCCCGGCCCTAATATATATATAATGTATATGTGCGCTATTAGGCGCATATCCAATCGTTTGTGCAGAGAGTGGAAACGCGTTTTATATGGAGGCGCCAGCGTGATCAGTTACATTTTCAGTGGAAACTATTTAACCGTTATTTTTTTGTCAGACATGATAAATATATGTAGAAAGCTTTAACTTAGTACTTAACGAAATAAAACAAATCGAAAACAAAAACTCTTTTATTGTGTAGCTAATCTGTAAAGATGTATCTCTATCTAATGAGGAGATGGATGAGGAGGATCGTTAACTTCATCATCACTGACTCAGAAAACACTAGTTTATAAATAAATAATTTAAATATCTCCTTGCTATTTCACAGTCATGGTAATTACTTTTGCCGGTGCTTTGTGGCAAGCTTTAGCCTATTGCGTGCACTTGAACGCAGAACCCTTCCGGCTGTGCTGAAGATGCGCTCAATGCTGCTGACAGGACAGTCCGAGCCACTCTTGATCATATTCATTGTAGTTATGCTAACATGGTCTGGTGTTTCCACCAGCGCTGCAATTTTTTTTTAATCACCATTGAATGTCTAAAATATAATTTTGATCTAACATTTGATCTATGACGGGCTGAATGCAAGCTATAATACGTCTTAAAAGTGGAACATGGAAATATAATGGATGTACTGCGAAAAAAAGTTTTATATACTCCTAATAGTTAAATGTGAGATTCTGGAAACGAGAACTAAATTTAGCGGGAACGGTCAGGTCGGGAAGAAAATTATTTTAAGCTGGCAGTGGGTGAACAAAGCGTGAATATATAGCGGGAGTGGGTGGGTGCAGAATAAAACCTCGCGGGAGCGGGACTAGAAAAGCAGTCCCGCGCAGACCTGTAATAGGCAGCATTCTTCCTCCTCCAAACACGGCGAGTTGAGTGGATGCCAAAGAGCTTGATTTTGGTATCATCTGACCACAACACTTTCACCCAGTTCTCCTCTGAATCATTCAGATGTTCATTGCCAAACTTCAGACGGGCCTGTACATGTGCTTTCTTGAGCGGAGGAGCTTGCGGACGCTGCAGGATTTCAGTCCTTCACGGCATAGTGTGTTACCAATTGTTTTCTTAGTGACTATGGTCCTAGCTGCCTTGAGGTCATTGACAAGATCCTCCCTTGTAGTTCTGGGCTGATTCCTCACCGTTCTAATGATCACTGAAACTCCACGAGGTGAGATCTTTCATGGAGCCCCAGACCGAGGAAGATTGACAGTTATTTTTTGCTTCTTCCATTTGCGAATAATAGCACCAACTGTTGTCACCTTCTCATCAAGCTGCTTGGTGATGGTCTTGTAGCCCATTTCAGCCTTGTGTAGGTCTACAATCTTGTCCCTGACATCCTTGCACAGCTCTTTGGTCTTGGCCATGGTGGAGAGTTTGGAATCAGATTGATTGATTGTTTCTGTGGACAGGTGTCTTTTATACAGGTAATAAGCTGTAAGAAAGTACTCCTAATCTCAGCTTGTGACCGGTATAAAAGACACCTGGGAGCAATCTTGCTGATTGATAGGGGATCAAATACTTATTTTACCCATTAAAATGCAAATCAGTTTATAACTTTTTTTAAATGCGTTTTTTGGATTTTTTTTGTTGTTGTTATTATAATGTCTCTTACTGTTAAAATAAACCTACCGCTAAAATTATAGACTGATCATTTCTTTGTCAGTGGGCAAACGTACAAAATCAGCAGGGGATCAACATTTTTTTTCCTTCACTGTACAACAAAACTGTTGCAAAAACATCAGAAACACTAATAAACTGCCCAGTACTCTGATCTTCTCAAATCACAGCATGAAGTGCAACCAAACCAACTAGTTCATTAAAACAACTTTTCATCAAGTAAGATTTGACTTTGTGACCTCTAGTGTTGAAAATAAGACTATTCCTTAGAGCCACAATAACTTACATTCACGTAGGGGGCTTGAGTTCCTTTAAGACTGAAAACCAAGAAATCGCCCCTGGCACAAACAATAGTATTCATCCAGAGCTAGAGTTCAGAAAGCTGGTCAGATTCTTTTCTCAGAGCTCCTGCATGCATTCACAACAACACTGAGCACTCTTCACATCCCATTAAACTCTTGATGTTCTTGTCCACTTAAAAGTACCAGCATGTATAGCTTTTGAACTAATTGCAGCAAGCATTTGTTTGTTTCTTAACTATTAACTGTTAGTGCTGGATGATAATGGTACATTCAAGAAACCTGCAATTCTGTAATAATATTATGCAACATTATGAATATAATATGCTTTTTTGGCCTAAGAGAACAACATTAGGCTAATTTAATGATCCTTCAATGTAATGCAACTTGCTAGTATGAAAGCATTGAAATAGATATTTTAAATTATATTTCTTTATGACAACAAATATGTGACTCTGGACCACAAAACCAGTCATAAGGGTCTTGTTTTTAAAATTGAGATTTATACATCATGAATTCATAATATGAACTTGATGTGTGGTTTGTTAGGATAGGATAATATTTGACTGAGATAATATAATATCTGAGGGTGCAAAAAATCTAAATATTGAGAAAATTGCCCTTAAAGTTGTCCAAATGAAATTCTTAGCAATGCATATTACAAATAAAAAATTTAAGTTTTGATATATTTACGGTAGGAAATTTGCATAAGATCTTTACTTAATATCCTAATGATTTTTGGCGTAAAAGAAAAATCAATAATTTTGACCCATACAATGAATTCTTGGCTATTGCTACAAATATACCCATCCTACTTAAGACTTAAGATTTTGTGGTCCAGGGTCATATATGGAGAAATTCAGCATTACATCACTTGCTCACTTACATCCTCTGCAGTGAATGGGTGCCGCCAGAATGAGTCCAAACAGCTGATAAAAACAACAATAATCCACAAGTAATCCATATATCAGCTATTTAGACTCTCATTCTGATGGCACCCATTCACTACAGAGGATTTCCATTGGAGATCATCCATTGGTGAGCAACTGTTGCAATGCTATGTTTGTCCAAATCTGTTCTGATAAGGAAACAAACTCATTTACATCTTGGATGGCCTGAGGTGAGTACATTTTTAGCCTATTTAAATTTTTGGGTGAACTACTCCTATAACAGCAAGTCTAACTTAAAATTCAGTACTAAAAATGATTCAATTGTATGAATCAAACTGTCACTAAGCATCAATACTTGCCCATAATATCAATAATATTACTTTCAGCATTCAGTTCCTAAACCAGTGAAATTTCACTTTGGGAAACAATCTTTCTTGTTGCAGCTGTATTTGGTGATTCCAGTGGAGCAGAAAGTATACACTTCAGCTTTAAGTGAGTTAGCGTACAGCCCAGATCTCTGAGAAACTCAGTCCTAACAGACATCCGACGCCGTCAGACATAGACAGACTCAGAGGCCCTGATGTTTGCCTCCAATATTACCTGAAAGGAAATCCATGACCTGAGCGAAACCACCCCTTAGCATGTGAGCCGAGCAAAAACACATCAGCCGTGAGTGAGGGCAGATGCGAGAATCTCTGTGTAAACAGCATCTCAGTACCTCGAGCGAGGGGTCGCAACATGCCTGCTGTCCGTCAAAGTCACAGGAAACACATTCCGCACCAGCTAAAATCAGCTATTAGAGCGGTCAGGAATATAGAACAACGTTAATATATGACTGCTGTTGAATTACTTTTTAATACCGCTGGATTTGTCACATGGATGAAACTGTACGGAAATTGGAAGGAAAATGGCTCCTTTGATTCACGTCTGCACACTGGAGAAAATCAAATGCTATTAAGAGGGATCTCACACTGGGCACGGCGGAGACTCGGGGGAACGGTGTACACGCACACATACACCACACACATCAAATCCAAGGCAGTTTCTCAGAAACATTTTCACACCCATAACCAGGTGTGAGCTGAACCACCTGGTGAATGGCATCATTAGTGGTGCTTGCTAAGGCAAAATTACTATTATTTAAACTTTAGTGCATAACCGTTTATGCTACTGACATGAATGATACCTCAAATCCTGTGACCTGCTAAAGAGAGGTGTGCTATTACCTTTTTAAGTGATTGGACTTACATTTTTTGGTGGGGCATAATAGAACAGGTGAAAAAACCCATAGACTTACTGTACAGTATATTGAAAGACAGACTCAAGCAATATTTAGAAATTAGAATTTCATAGAGATTTGGTGGCCTTCTGAAACCTTGTTTTGTTTGAGATGGTCTAACTGGTCTCTTGGCCTGGTCAAACTGACATGTTTGGCCTCCAGGTCTCCCAGCCCAAATTTAAATTTGAATTGAATTGAAAAAAAAAAAAAAAAAAAAAACTCCACTGAATAAAGAATAAAAAAGGTAACTATGACTTTTTAACTCACAATTCTGACATTTTTTTCTCAGAATTGCATGATATATACTCGTAACTGGACAAATTGCGAGATTGTGGGATATATACTCGCAACTGTGAGAAATAAAGTCAAATATAAACTCGCAATTGTGAGTTATAAAGTCCAGTTCTGAGGGGGGAAAAAACTAATATTTTCTCAGAATTGCGGGTTTATATAACAATTGTGACTTAATCATTTGCAATTGTGTGTTTTAAAGGCAAAATTGTGAGATATAAACTTGCAATTCTGTTTTTTTCTCAGAATTGCATGATATAAATGCGTAATTGGACAAATTGCAAGATATAAAGTAAGAATTGCAGGATATAAACTTGCAATTTTGAGAAATTAAGTCAGAATTGGAAGATATAAACTTGCAATTTTTGAGTTATTTTATCCACTTCTGAAGGGGAAAAAACTCTTATTTCCTCAGAATTGCGAGTTTATATCTGACTCATAATTGTGTGTTTTAAAGTTAGAACTGCGAGTTATACACTTGCAGAATTGAAACTCAGAATTGTGAGTTTATAAAAACAATTGTGTGTTTTAAAGTTTTAAATGTTTAAAAAAAATCTCAGAATTGCATGATATAAATGTGTAATTGCACAAATTGCAAGATATAAAGAACTGTTGGATTCAAACTTGCGATTGCGAGAAACTCACATTTTCGAAAAAATAAAGTCAGAATTCCGAGATATAAACTCGCAATTGTGAGTTATAAAGTCCACTTTTGAGAGGGAAAAAGACTAATATTTTCTCAGAATTGCGAGTTTATATCTCACAATTCTGACTTAATAACTCGCAATTTTGCATTTTAATGTTTTGGTAACACTTTACAATAAGGTTCATTAGTTAGCATTAGTTAACCACATTAGTTAACATGAACTAATAATGAACTGCACTTATACAGCATTTATTAATCTTTTTTAATGTTAATTTCAACATTTACTAATGCATTATTAAAATTTTGTTAACATTAGTTAATGCAGTGTGAACTAACATGAACAAACAATGAACAACTGTATTTCCGTTAACTAATGTTAATAAAGATTAGTAAATACAGTAACAAATGTATTGCTCATGGTTAGTTCATGTTAGTTAATACATTAACTAATGTTTAACTAATGAACCTTATTGTAAAGTGTTACCAATGTTTTAAATGTTTGATTTTTTTTTTTCTCAGAATTGCATTATATAAACATAATTGCACAAATTGCAAGATATAAATTCAGAACTGCAAGATTTAAACTTGCAATTGAGATAAATGAAGTCAGAATTGCGATTTATAAAGTCCAGTTCTGACTGGTATTTTCTCAGAATTTCAAGTTTATATCTCACAATTCTGACTTCATAGCTCACAATTGTGTGTTTATCTTAATTTTAATAAAAAAGTTAGAGTTGCAAGTTAGTGTCACGTAGCTCTGAGAAAAAATCCTAATTGCGAGATATAAACTCACAATTGTGAGTTATAAAGTTCACTTCTGAGGGGGAAAAAGTTTATATCTCACAATTCTGACTTAATAACTTGCAAGTGTGTGTTTATATGTAATTATCTTATTTTTTATTCAGTGGTGGAAACAGGCTTCCATATCTATGTGATTATAAATCAATATCATATAAAATAACAACAAAATAAGAAATACATATTGAACTGTAGAATAAAAAATATATACTTAATTGTAAAATAATAATACAAGCTTTTAATTTTATTAAAAAAAAAATTGTATGACTACTATTTTTGGCTGTCCTTAAGTGAATATTCTACGATTTCTTTTGTTTACAGCAGTCGGTTTATCAACACTTCTCATTATAGGTATAGGAAGATGATTGCTATATGTTGCATTCCCAATTGCACATTACAATCAACCCGAACTCAGAACAAATGCACAAATAAGCTTGTGTTGAGTAGCATATTGCGGTTTTTATTTCGAATAAACATGCAATGCTACCTGCTAAGACTCCAAACTAACTTAGACTGGTTTAAGCATTACTAAGATCCCAGCAGAAGGTTTGTAGGGGGCAAGAACCAATCACACTTTCGTGAGAAATGATTACTCTCTGCCAACTCATTTGATGTGCCTTCCGCCAGCCAAAGAAGTTTGTGCCAATCATTTTTAAAACAGAAAAATCCGAGAGGGGACACAGTTGTTGTTTGACAGGGAAAGCAGGTCCAATTTAAACTGAAGGAAGTGGATGCTTATTTGAATGCAGAAATGAGCTGTCATCCTCCTGTTGTGTGTGTGTGTGTGCGTGTGTGCGTGTGTGTGTGTGTGTGTGTGTGTTGTGTTCAGACGCCTCATGAGGCTGAGCTCTATTAAAGGAGACCTGAAGCCTGTGTGTGTGAACTGCAGGAAGGATATGAAATCCAGCAGAATCGATTGGGAGAGAAATCGAATTTGATGTGAAAATCCTAGAACATCACGTTACCCTATTGATGGAAATCTTTGTTCGTCGTCTGCCTCTGCAGAAGAGTCCTACTGTCACAAAATCATTACAGCATGGGTTGCGTAACTGGCTTTAGCTTTCAATCATTCAGGACAACTGCAAGCAATCAGATACCCCTCCATCATAAAGCACGAAAATTTGATTATATTCAAGCGACACTGGAAGACTCCCTAAAGAAAAGAAAAATCAAATGCTTGTCTTGTTGTTTCTCTACACGGCACTGCGATTAAATGGAGACCTCACAGAAAATTTCGCTTAAGAGAACAGTTCCTCATCCTCTAACTGTGTCCATGTCTATTCACCCTCTTGCTGTTACAAACCCAACTCACTTTCTTTTTTTTTTCCTGCCCAACACAAAAATCAGACAAAATAAGCTATTTATACTGCTGCAACAAAAGTCCACTTGTGAGGGGGAAAAAAAATAATGATTTTCTCAGAATTGCGAGTTTATATCTCACAATTCTGACGTGATAACTCGCAATTGTGTGTTTTAATTGTGTGATATAAATGTGTAATTGCACAAATTGCAAGATTTGAAATCAGAACTGCAGGATATAAACTTGCAATTGCAAAAAATAAAGTCAGAATTCCGAGATATAAACTAGCAGTTTCAAGAAATAAAGTCAGAATTGCAAGACATAGACTCGCAATTATGAGTTTTAAAGTCCAGTTCTGAGGGGGGAAAAAACTGACATTTTCTCAGAATTGCGAGTTTATATGTCTCAGTTCTGACTTAATAGCTCACAATTGTGTGTTTGCAAGATAAACTCGCAATTAAGATTTTTTTCTCAGAATTGCGTGATATAAATGCGTAATTGAACAAATTGCAAGATATAAAGTCAGAACTGCAGGACATAAACTTGCAATTGCAAGAAATAAAGTCAGAATTGCAAGATATAAACTCACAGTTTTGAGAAATAAAGTCAGAACTGCAGGACATAAACTTGCAATTGCAAGAAATAAAGTCAAAATTGCAAGACATAAACTCGCAATTGTGAGTTATAAAGTCCAGTTCTGAGGGGGGAAAAAATTGTGAGTTTATATTTCTGAATTCTGACTTAATAATTTGCAATTCTGATTTTTTTTCTCCTCAAAATTGCGTTATATAAATGCGGAATTGCACAAATTGTAAGATATAAAGTCAGAACTCCAGGATATAAACTTGTAATTGAGAAAAATAAAAGAATTGTGAGATATAAACTGGCAATTGCGAGAAACAAAGTCAGAATTGCAAGACATAAACTCACGATTGTCCAGTTTTGAGGGTGGAAAAGTCTGATAGTTTCTCAGAATTGCAAGTTTATATCTCTCAATTCTGAATTAATAATTCGCAATTGTGTGTTTTAAAGTCAGAATTGCGTGATATAAATGCGCAATTACACAAATTGCAAGATATAAATCAGAACTGCAGGATATAAACTTGCAATTGAGAGAAATAAAGTCAGAATTCAGTCTCGCAATTGTGAATTATAAAGTCTTCTTCGGAGGGGGAAAAAGACTGATATTTTCTTGCGATATTATATCTCACAATTCTGACTTAAATCACAATTGTGTGATTCAATTGTGTGATATAAATGCGTAATTGCACAAACTGCAAGATATAAAGTCAGAACTGCAGGATTTAAACTTGCAATTGAGAAAAATAAAGTCAGAATTGTGAGATATAAACTTGCAATTGTGAATTATAAAGTCCACTTCTGAGGAGGAACAAAGACATATTTTTATAGTTTATATCTTACAATTCTGACTTAATAGCTCACAATTGTGTTTAATTGTGTGATATAAATGCGTAATTGCACAAATTGCAAGATCTAAAGTCAGAACTGTGTATAAACTTGCAATTGCAAGAAATAAAGTCAGAATTGCAAGATAAAAACTTGCAGTTTCAAGAAATAAAGTCAGAATTGCGAGATATAAACTCAGTAATGAGTTATAATGTGGAAACTGATATTTTCTTCGAATTTTGAGTTTATATCTCACAATTCTAACTTAATAACTCGCAATTGTGTGTTTTAAAGTCAGAATTGCAATATAAACACTTTTTTTCTTTTCTCAGAATTAGATGATATAAACACCTAATTGCAAAACTTGCAAGATAAAAAGTCAGAACTGCAAGATATAATCTTATAATTAAGAGAAATAAAGTCAGAATTGCGAGACATAAACTCCACTTCTGAAGGGAGAGGGGGGATCTAAAGTCAGAACTGTGTATAAACTTGCAATTGCAAGAAATAAAGTCAGAATTGCAAGATAAAAACTTGCAGTTTCAAGAAATAAAGTCAGAATTGCGAGATATAAACTCAGTAATGAGTTATAATGTGGAAACTGATATTTTCTTCGAATTTTGAGTTTATATCTCACAATTCTAACTTAATAACTCGCAATTGTGTGTTTTAAAGTCAGAATTGCAATATAAACACTTTTTTTCTTTTCTCAGAATTAGATGATATAAACACCTAATTGCAAAACTTGCAAGATAAAAAGTCAGAACTGCAAGATATAATCTTATAATTAAGAGAAATAAAGTCAGAATTGCGAGACATAAACTCCACTTCTGAAGGGAGAGGGGGGATCTAAAGTCAGAACTGTGTATAAACTTGCAATTGCAAGAAATAAAGTCAGAATTGCAAGATAAAAACTTGCAGTTTCAAGAAATAAAGTCAGAATTGCGAGATATAAACTCAGTAATGAGTTATAATGTGGAAACTGATATTTTCTTCGAATTTTGAGTTTATATCTCACAATTCTAACTTAATAACTCGCAATTGTGTGTTTTAAAGTCAGAATTGCAATATAAACACTTTTTTTCTTTTCTCAGAATTAGATGATATAAACACCTAATTGCAAAACTTGCAAGATAAAAAGTCAGAACTGCAAGATATAATCTTACAATTAAGAGAAATAAAGTCAGAATTGCGAGACATAAACTCCACTTCTGAAGGGAGAGGGGGGATCCTGATAATTGTTTTATATCTTACAATTCTGACTTACTGAATAACTTGCAAGTGTGTGTTTATATCTTAATTCTGAGAAAAAGTTAGAATGGTGAGTTTGTGTCACGTAGTTCTGAGAAAAAAGTCATAATTGCGAGATAAAAGGTCGCAATTACCTTTGTTTATTTTTTATTCAGTGGTGGAAATGGGCTTCCATATCTTTGTGATCAATCATGTGCTTTTATGTATGTATGTATTTATTTATGTACTTACAAAAATGTGCTTGATTGATTCATATTCAAGCAACACTGGAAGACTTCACAAAGAAAAGACATAGATCAAATGCTTGTCTTGTTGTTCCTCTAGACAGCATTGTGATTAAATATAGACCTCATAGAAAATTTCGCTTAAGAGGACAGTTCCTCATCCTCAAACTGTTTATTCATCCTCTTGTCATTATAAACCCAAATCATTTTCTTTCTGTCAAACACAAAAATCTGACAAAATAAGCAATACTGTTTAGCTGCAACAAAAGTATCAGAGAAGTCACAAAGTCTTCATAAATCTACACTATTACTTGCAATTTGTCAAGATATTTTAGAAGAAACAGACAGTCTCAGACAAAGTTGATACTTCAGTAGAACATCTTATTAAGTTTTCAGAGCTCTAAAAGAGCAACTTATGGGCAATAAACTCTACCTTTGGGTCATGATGTGTGGTCAAAGGGCCTTTCTATCCAAACAAACACACGCAGTCTGCGGTAGATAGTCTAACCTCTAACCCACCCGTAAATCCATAAGACCTCTGAGATCTTCTGCAAGTCATTACACGGCTGCAGACTTTGGGTTTTAAGACTTCTCCTCCTCTCTTAGTCACACAATGATGTGTGACTTCCTCCGTAAAGTCCCAGAGTTAAATACATCAGGAGAGGGTAATCTTATTTTGAAGTGTAAAGCTCTTTGGGGAGTTGTATGGGTTGCGTCTCCTCAGACCCCTAGAGGACCTGGGGCTCATTCAAGAGTGATGGTCCCTTACCGCCTGTGTGCAGGAGACTAGAGAAAGTGTAAAATCATTACTGAAGTTCTGAAACACAGATTCAACATTTCTGGCAATACGTAACACTAATAAACTGGAGAAAAATGAAGTGGGCAAAGAAAAAGCAGTAACAGAAAAGAACAATTTAAACATTAAAAATTTTACTGATCCCACACTTTTGAAACGACAGTGTATATATATATAGAGAGAGAGAGACAGAAAACTGATATAATATACAAAATTCATTTTTTTGGGAAATACTGTAACTCAATAAAAAAATAACTGTTTTCAGCATAATAATAATACGTTCTTTGAACAGCATATTAGAATATTACAAAGATTTCTGAAGGATCATGTGACGAGTAATGATGCTAAGAATTCAGCATTAAAATCACAGGAATAAATTACATTTTAAAAATATTAAAATAGAAAACATTTATTTTAAATACTATAAAATACTTCAGAATTGTTCTGTTTTTACTGTACTTTGAATCAAATAAATGCAGGCTTGGTGAGCAGAAGAGACTTCTTAAAAAAACATTAATCTTACTGTTCAAAAACTTTTGACTGATACTGTACACAGTACACACGCATATTTTGTGAACACAAACTTTTACGTTGGATGTGATTAATCGTGATTGCTCATCAAGGCTGTGTTTATTTGATTAAAAATACAAAAAAAAACAGTAATATTGTGAAACATTATACAAATTTTAAAATTGTGGTTTTCTATTTTAATATACTTTTAAATAGATTTTTTTATGTGATGTAAAGCTGAATTTTCAGCATCATTACTTCAGTCTTTAATGTCAAATGATCCTTTGGAATCTGTGATACTTTTTTCATGATTTTTGATGAATAAAACATTAAAAAGAGTAGCATTTATTTAAAATAGAAATCAACTTATACTGAATAAATTATATGGTATAATGTAACAAAAGTTTTTTTTCTAATTTCAGATAAATGCTGATCTTTGGGTCTTTCTATTCATCAAAGAATCCTGAAAAAATGTACTCAACTGTTTTAAATATTGATAATAATAATAAGAAGAACAAGAAGAAGAATAGAAAATGTTTCTTGAACAGCAAATCAACATATGAAAATGATTTCTGAAGGATCATGTGACACTGAATACTGGAGCAATGATGCTGAAAATTTAGCTTTGATCACAGGAATAAATTAAATTTTTAAATATATTGAAATAGAGAACAGTTATTTTAAATATTAAAAATATTTTAAAAAATTTACTGTTATTGCTGTACTTTGGATCAAATAAATGTAAGCTCGGTGAGCAGAGACTATTTTAAAAACATAAAAAAAAACTCACTGTTCAAAAACTTTTGACTGGTAGTGTTTATGTGTACATACATGCACACACATGTATATATTTAAGAGAATTTTTTTTTTTCCTTAAATAGGTCTGTGAGGAAAGCCATGGTTGATGAGATAGATGATAGATAGATAGATAGATAGATAGATAGATAGATAGATAGATAGATAGATAGATAGATAGATAGATAGATAGATAGATAGATAGATAGATAGATAGATAGATAGATAGATAGATAGAACGATAGATAGAACGATAGAACGATAGAACGATAGATAGATAGATAGATAGATAGATAGATAGATAGATAGATAGATAGATAGATAGATAGATAGATAGATAGATAGATAGATAGATAGATAGATAGATAGATAGATAGATAGAGCCAAGCCTGAAATTATTCATACCCCTGGCAAATTCTGACTTAAAGTTACTTTTATTCAACCAGCAAGTTTTTTTTTATTATTATTATTATTTTTTTTAGAAATGACACTGACATCTCCCAGAAGATAATAAGATGATGTACAAGAGGCATCATTGTTGAAAAAATGATTACTTATCTTTTATTTACATTTGAACAAAAAGTGGCATGTCCAAAATTATTCATACCCTTCTCAATAATCAATAGAAAAACCTTTATTGGCTGTTACAGCAATCAAACGGTTCCTATAATTGCTGTCCAGCTTTTTGCATGTCACCACCGGTATTTTTGCCCATTCATCTTTAGCGATGAACTCCAACTCTTTCAGGTTGGAGGGTCTCTTTGCCATCACCCTGATCTTTAGCTCCCTCCACAGATTCTCAATTGGATTTAAGTCAGGACTCTGGCTGGGCCACTGCAAAACGGTAATGTTTTTGTCTGCTAATCATTTCTTCACCACTTTTGCTGTGTGATTTAGGTCGTTGTCATGCTGAAATGTCCACTGGTGCCCAAGGCCAAGTTTCTCTGCAGACTGCCTGATGTTGTTGTTGAAAAGTTTGATGTATTGCTCCTTTTTCATGGTGCCGTTTACTGTGATTAGGTTCCCTGGTCCACCGGCTGAAAAACACCCCCAAAACATTAGGTTCCCACCCCCATGTTTGACAGTGGGGATGGTGTTCTTAGGGTTAAAGGCTTTTCCTTTTTTACGTCAAATGAAGGCTACATCATTGTGACCAAACAATTTAATTTTTGTTTCATCTGACCATAAAACAGAAGACCAGAAGTCTTCTTCTTTGTCCAGAGCATTTGCAAAGTCAATGCAGGCTTTTGTGTGCCTTATCTGGAGAAGTGGTGTCCTCCTTGTTCTGCGTCCGTGGAACCCAGCGGTGTGCAGTGTCTGTTGGACTGTCTGCCTTGAGATGTTGCCACCAGCAGAGCCCAGATTCATCAGGATGGCCTTGGTGGCGATCCTCTGATTCTTTTTTACCTCTCTCACTATCCTCCTGGCCAGCACAGGTGTCACTTTTGGTTTCCGACCACGTCTTTCGAGATTTTTCACAGTGCGGAACGTCTTGTAGTTTTTTAATAATACTTTGCACTGTAGCCACTGTAACTTCAAAACATTTAGATATGTTCTTATAGCATTTTCTTGACTTGTGAGCAGCCACAATGCGCAGCCACAGGTCATCAGTGAGCTCCTTTGTCTTAGCCATGACTTTCCACAAACCAACAGCAGAGAGCTTCTGTTTTTCACCTGTTGAGTTGATTAAAACAGCTGTTCCCAATGAATCAGGGTAATTGGGATGCTTTAGAACAGCTTGGACTACTTGGAATGGTATAGAACTTTGGATTTTCCTATAGACTGTGACAGTTTGCAAAGGGTATGAATAATTTTGGACATGTCACCTTTTGTTTTTCCACAATGACGCCTCTTGTACACCGTCTTATTATCTTTTTGGAGAAGCCAGTGTCATTTTCGGTCAAAAAAACTTGCTGGTTGAATAAAAGTAACTTTAAGTCAGAACTTGCCAGGGGTATGAATAATTTTGGGCTTGACTATATATATATATATATATATATATATATATATATATATATATATATATACACACACATGCACGTAATCCTGCCTTCCTAGGGTATCTTAGAAGTCGAAGTCATCATAATTATGCTGCCTACCTTTTGGAACAGCAGTTGCATTGAGGAAGCCATGACGCCTACATAGGCAGCTCAGTAGGTTCCGGAGCCCAGCCATTAACATGACTGATTTTTACAAGTCCAATAAGTAGCTACTCAATCAGCAGATGGATGGAGTTATCTCAGGATGATTGAGTGGAGCTTGTTTTTCATTTGTTTTCGGGAGACGTTTTTAATTTTGGGAGGTTGTGCAGGTCTAATAAGAGGATGATTAGAGAGGACGGGACGAATCAGTCAGACCCGAGACACTTTAATGAAAGTAAAGATCTACAGCACAAGCCAATATCTACCGCTCACTGAGAAGGAGACCCGGGAAAAACAACTGCTGTCTTCAACAACGAGGAATGCATTATGTTTCAGTGGCTAAATTGTTATCGGATGGTTTTAGAATTACTTAAATTATCATTTGTGTGATAAGACCCGTATTTCATTTAGATAATATCATAAATCACATTAAGGCTTATTATGTGGCTAAATGGAATATTTTGCCATCACAGGAATAAATGACATGTTAAAATATATTCAAATAGAAAAAGTTTTCTTTATTGTATGCTATATCAATTCTCTCTCTCTCTCTCTATGTTTTTTAAAGATATATATATATATATATATATATATATATATATATATATATATATATTTGCTCATCAAGGCTGTTTGTTTTATTAAAAATACAGAAAAAAACAGCAATATTGTACAGGGGTTCTATATTTTAATAAACTTTAAAATATAATATATTCCTGTGATGCAAAGCTGAATTTTCAGCATCATTACTCCAGTCTTTAGTGTCAAACGATCCTTTAGAAATTATTCTAATATGCTAATTTATTATCAATGTTGGAAATATATATTTTTTGTATTATTATTAGTATTAATATTATTATTTTGTTTGTTTATTTGTTTTTGGAACCTGTGATATTTTTTTTAGGATTCTTTGATGAATAAAATGTTAAATAAATGCTGTTCTTTTTAACATTTTATTCATCAAAGAATCCTAAAATCCTGGATAGTGTTGTAACACTATACAGTACCGTTCAAGGTTTGAGGTTTCTTTCTTTGTAAGAAATAAATACTTTTATTTAGCAAGGATGTGTTAAATTGATAAAAAGTGATAGTAAAGACTTATATTGTTAGAAGGATTTCTATTATGTATAAATGCTGTTCTTTTACCTATTAATTCATCAAAGAATCCTGAAAAATTAAGCAGCACAAACGTTTCCAACATTAATATTAAATCAGCATATTAGAATGATTTCTGAAAAATCAGGTGACTGAATACTGAATTAATTGCTGACGAAAATTCAGCTTTGCATCACAAAAATAAATTCAATTTTGAAGTATATTAAAAGAGAAAACTGCTAATTTAACTAAAACATTAAAAGTCTTTAGTGATCTCAAACTTTTAAACAGCAGTGTATATGTAAAAATAGACAGATAGTCAATTTTAGATTACAATATACTGCTGCAATGCCTGGTTTTAGTTTAAAATGGTCATGCATTGCATTCTAATTTGGACATTTAGTGTGAACTAAACAACAACAAACAAAACAGTTATTAATAGCTTCATAATATCTGAACCTGGCATAATGTCTATGTTTGTTTATACCTAATAAAAACAACAGTACACAGTTAGATGCAAACCCACTGTCGCTTATATATTTAGATGTGATTTGTTCAGTGAGATTGGGTTTCCTTTTTAACATAAAGAGCAGATTCAAAAGTCCAGAACTCCTGAAATAAACTCGTGAGAATAAAGAAGAACGGAAATAACAACAGAGCAGGAGGAGAGAGAGATGTTGTCCTGCCAGCAGAGAGATATCAATCAGGCCTTCATCCAGGACCTGGCAGGGGCCGCTGAAGACACACAAACACACACACACACACACACACACACACACACACACACACACACACACACACACACACAAACAGAAAAGATTTAGACTGGCTCTTACAAAAAAGTGTCGGTAAAAGTGCTGTGCTTTAAAACTTCACTTTGAGCTTGAAATCCCATTTATACACAAGAGCACTAAAAGCACACAGACACAGAGGTTAGCAAGTAAATGAGAGAACTTTAGCATTAATTACTAAATGGCACACAAACAGACCATCAGAGCCAATCATGATAGCAATTCACTGCTTTCCTCAAACAGTAAAGCATGGAACTAGCAGCATTGGATTGATTCCCAGGAAAAACAAGTACTGATTAAATGTAAATGTGCACTAAAAGCATCCGCCAAATACATACATGTACATGTACATTTGTAACTGATTTGTGTTAAAATCAAGTCACCGCAAGGCAAATGAATGGCCATTTGAAACCTTTTTAAATAATTCTGCAATGTGACATATTTCTAAATGAAACATGCTATTTCTAAATAGCCTAACACCTAAATAGCCATATTGGTTAATATTATTCATAACTTGAGCAGTGGCCAGACTGTCATCTCAGAGGTGGAGCAAATTAATATGGCTGGGTTTTGACACAAATTTCACAATTTGCTTTCGGTTATTTTGGCTATATACCAGGTACACTCTTAAAAATAAAGATTCTTTAAAAGGTTCTTCAAGCGATGCTATAAGAACGCTTTTTAGTTCCACAAACCATCCAGTCAAAGATTCTTTAAAGAACCTTTTGTGAAACAGAAAGGTTCTTCAGGTGTTAAATGTTCTCTATGGAACCATTTAGACAAAAAGGTTCTTCTATGGCATTGTGAAACAACTTTATTTTTAAAAGTGTACAGTACATGCCAAATATTCTCAAGGAAAACAACATCTCTCAACTAATGCTATAAAGTATAAGCTACATGAGAGTCAGTTGGTACTACATTAAAATAAATTTGAAGGTTAAAACTGAAGTAGAAGTTCAATTCCAGAACAAAAATGTACAGATAATTTACTCACCCCCTTGTCATCCAAGATTCATGTCTTTCTTTCTTCAGTCGTAAAGAAATTATGTTTTTTGAGGAAAACATTTATATATCTATAGTGAAGTTCTATGGTGCCCTGAGTTTGAACTTCCAAAATGCAGTTTAAATGCAGCTTCAAAGGGCTCTAAACGATCCCAGCCGAGGAAGAAGGGTCTTATCTAGCAAAAGGATTGGTTATTTTCTAAAAAAAATTGACAATTTAAATACTAATTAACCTCAAATGCTTGTCTTGTCTAGCTCTGCGTCAACTCTGTGTATTCCGGTTCAAGACAGTTAGGGTAGGTCAAAAAACTCCCATCTTATTTACTCTTCCAACTTCAAAATCGCCCTACATCGCTGCAGAAGTACCAACCCAAAGTGAACGTGCCCTTTACAAGATAAAATGCCCTTTACAAAAAAAAGGTAAACCAGCAATGTAGGACGATTTTAATGTTGGAGAAGAAAATGAGATGGAGTTTTTCTGCCTACCCTAACTGCCATGCAGTTGACTCAGAGCTAGACAAGATGAGCATTTTAGGTTAAAAAGTATTTAAATTGTCATTTTTTTAAGAAAATAACCGTTTTTCTAGATAAGACCCTTCTTCCTCGGCTGAGCCCTTTAAAGCTGCATTTACACTGCATTTTGGAAGTTTTAACTCGGGGGCACCATAGAAGTCCACTATATGAACAGAAAACTTAAAATGTTTTACTCAAAAAAACGTTATTTCTTTACAACTGAAGAAAGAAAGACATGAACATCTTAACATCTTGGATGACAAGGGGGTGAGTAAATTATCTGTTTTGGAACTTAACTGATTTGTATACAAATGCTTAAATGACACCCAATGGCATTTTTAGAATAATATATAATTATATTTCTAATCCAATTTTTTTTTTTAAATGTGAACATTTTAAATGGTGGTGACAGATTTATTTAAACATAAATTAAACGCTGAAGAACAGTAAAAATTACACTGAATATGTGAATATAAGTTTATGGTCATAGAATATGTTTTTTCTGAGGTAAATGTGACGTTACGTGACATTGTTTACAAGCTGTTGTACTAATGTCTTTCCTTGGTTAAAACACTGATTGAGCAATTATCTGAGATGGATTTTGGTAAATTGTACTTTTTCTTTTAACTTTTGGCTGTTTATTCATGTTTATTTCGTGCTGAAACTGGTATTAAAGCAAAGGAGACAATCAGTTTACATGCGCTTCGCACTGCTGCTTCTCGAACTCAGGCGTTACAGTGATCTGTCACTCTACAGTGGCAAAAGAATTTAAAATCTATGACTTTCATATCAAAAGTAACAAAGCACAAAGCTTATTCCGATTTATTGGATGGCAGGAGGGCTGCAATGTTCAATTCATTAACTGAAAACAGGCTAGAATCAATATCATTTTGTAAAAATTAAGAATTAAGACATATGAAACCTTGGACCACAAAACCAGTCAGTTTTTTTTTAATTGAGATGTATACTATAACTGAATAAATATTGATGTATGGTTTGTTAGAACCATACAATATTTGAAACAGATACAACTGTTTGAAAAATCTGGAATCTGAGGGTGCAAAAAAAATCTAAACATTGAAAAAATCTTAGCAATGCATATTACTAATCAAAAATGATGTTTTGATATATTTACAGTAGGATATTTACAAAATATCTTCATGGAACATGATTTTTACATACTATCATAATAGCCTGGTTTTGTGGTCCAGGGTCACTTATTTATTATTTGCAACAATGTTGCAAAAATGAAAAAATTTGATGTCGATTTTTAAGTGCGCCAATTGAAGTAAACTACAAATATCTCCTGATGTGTGCGTAGGTGAACATCCAGCCGACACACACAGCGTCCCAATGACCAGAAACAGCATTTGGATACTAATGCAGGTCTGCAGTTCACAGAGATGAAGCTGAATGAATATTCACCATCAATTTCCATTAGCAGTGCTGACAGAGAGACCAGAAACAGATTTGGGTGTATTCTATTGAAATAAAGAATAGCATGCAAAATAAGATATTATGCAACAATAAATGGTTCAAAGAGTAATATTCATGGTTGATGCATGGCCTCATGACATTTAACATGTACTAAACAGCAAAAATGAATAAACATGTCCTGCCAAAAATTCAATACTAGATGCTGAAATCAACTAACTGACTCAAAATCAACTAACAAATAAATTGTCATAAATGTTTCTGTCCAGAGTTCTCATAAAAATACAGCTCTATTATTTTTTGGATATATTTTTGGATAAAATAGAAATTCACTTTTTTGTATATACAAGTTTGATGTGAGAGGAGGAACTCTCATGTGAAATGTTAAGTGTCCAGCTTAAATGTGGTAATGTGTCTGATGTTTTTAATATTGCTAATTTAACTGCTAGTTGCTAAGCAACCATACATCCCATCCATCCCAAAATTACGCAAAATGCAATTAGCCACAGACTCTTCATGCATGCAAAGTTTGGTGAGTGTTCATCATAGGGATCAAACATTATAGCTGTTCAGCGTAAGCACGAGTAATACAAACAACAACAGTAGAGCAGCAAAAATAATCTAGATGACTCTGGATTTCAAACTAAGCCATATAAACACTTCATTTTCATTCATATGCTTTTCATAGCATTAATGATGACATACACATGCAAATATAGACTAGAACTAAACACTGCTGATGCAATGCAAACAAATAATGCGGATGAGCAAGACTTACTAAGTGTATCATCTCACCACTATATATAGACAGAGCTTACGCTGAGCTCCAGAACAAACAAAGCATGTTTTAAGACACTAAGCTTAAATACACTGACCCTGCTACCCAAATCCCACTCCTACATATTGAAATAACCATCCAAATGGAGTTCATTAGAAGTCAAGGTGGCAGATCTCATTGAGACCATACACATTTGCCCCTCAATTCCAAAGAGAAATGAGACAGACGGAGAGTTTAACACACACAGCTTTTGATGTAAATTTAAAAGGATTTTTTTTTTTTCACTTGACAGTGATGTACAAACACCACCAGTTGTCCATTTGCAATTTGTGGGCTTAAAGCTGCTGTAAGCGATGTTAACTAACACCTGCAACTGAATTTAACTTCCACCGTCTTCAAAATCGCGTCCACCAAACCTGACAGGCAGAGACTTCTGATCCACTAGACAATCCTTCCTTGAAGTCATTTTTGTTGTCTGCAGAGCCCAAGGCTGTCACAGAGACACGTCTGATATCATACGTAGTGCCAGAAAAGTTATATATTGATGTTATGTAAGAAAAAAAATCGTAATCAAGGAGATGCTATTATTTTATAGCAATCGTTCGCCACTGTTGCAAACATGCGTACTCTGTGCCTCAATATATATATATATATTTTTTTTTTCAAAATAACTGTTGCGGCACAGCTGACAAAAGGTGAATTCTAGCAAAATACACCTTTTTTCACCTTTTGGTATAGTCTGAGAGTAGCAATACATATTGCAATACAGTTTGTGTAAATAGCATATGTGGTTTCTTTATTGAAGAAAGTTGATTGTATAGCACTGTAACAGGTTTCATATGTGAAAGTGGCTTTGATGTAGTCACATAGCACTCAAAACCTTGATACTAAACACAAGTGCCTCCTAAGACGATGTGCCATCACTATTTCACAATATCTTTACACTACCAACCCAACACTGCCTGCTGCATCCTCTATAACAGTGCAACATTTTCCAAAAAAATTACTTAAAAAATGTTACATTTACATATTATATTATATGTGACCCGGGACCACAAAACCAGTCATAAGTAGCACAGATATATTTGTAGCAATAGCCAACAAAACACTGTCAAATTTATCGATTTTTATTTTATGCCAAAAATCTTTAGGATATTAATTAAAGACCATGTTCCATATATATATATATATATATATATATATATTCAAGATTCAAGATTTTCAAACAGTTGTATCACATTGTGTCTAGTTATCCTATTTTAACAAACCACACATCAATGGAAAACTTATTTATTCAGCTTTCAGCTGATGTATGAATCTCATTTTCAAAAGATTTACCCTTACGATTATATTATATTATATTTTATTATATTATATTAAAATGCAAAAATGTAACAGCAATCATATTTCTTTTTGTCCCATCAATAAGTAAAAAAAAGCAGAATCTTTTGTGGACCCACAAAATAGGATATACTTCATATATATCATACATATTTAATACATCATATATATATTTAATATATCAACACTGCTGGTCTAGTTCTCGTTAATAAGATTTTTTGAAAACAAGCAGCATTGTCAATTACAGAAGAAGGTAATACTTTGCCAATATCAGGGAGTTTCAAGTAAATGAAGAGGCATATAAAGAGACAAAACCTAACCATGATTAAAATGTACATTACAAATTTACTTTCCATGCAATTATCCAATGTATGTATATATGAGTATGATTATTTATTTAAATATATAAATACATAATAAATAATCATACTCATTTATACATATGCACATATAATTTGGATACAACATTACAGCATAGACTAGTTCCTTAAGATATTCAGCCAACTCAGATGAACCGATATAGCACTAATGAAAAGTCCAGCAGAAAATGTTCTTCTCAGGAAACTTAAAACACTGAACATCACCCCTTTCAAGTAAGCCCCATAAAAAAAAATCTATTCCTGTATCCAGCATCTACAAGCTTCCAGAATAAAAGTTCACATCCAGAATAAAAATTTCCTGATAATTTACTCACCCCTATGTCATCCAAAATGTTTAGGTCTTTCTTTAGTCGAAAAGAAATTAGGGTTTTTGAGGAAAACATTCCAGAATTTTTTCTATATATAGTGGACAGACTTCAATGGGAGCCAACAGGTTGAAGGTCCAAATTGCAGTTTCAATGCAGCTTCAAAGGGCTCTACACAATCCCAGTTGAGGAATAAATATCTGCAAGGAAACTGCAATTTGGTCCTTCGACCCATTGGGCACCATTAAACTTCCACGATATTGAGAAAAATCCTAGAATGTTTTCCTCAAAAACATTAATTTCTTTTTGACTGAAGAAAAAAATACATGAACATCTTGGATGACATGGGGGTGAGTAAATTATCAGGAAATGTTTATTCTGGAAGTGAGCTAATCCTTTAAGAGCTAGTACACAACACGAACATCATCTCTTTATTAAACACCACTCAGTTCAATATTTATTTTGAGATTACCACCGATTTCATTAATTCTGTGGAACAGGATAAAGTGTTTTCGACTAGAAACACCAACTAATGTCACAAAACAGTCAAGAATTAATCAAATCCATTGCTAATAACTCACTAGTGTTTGTACTGCTGTTTTCCCTCCAAAATTATCTCACTGCATTTTTAAAAGGCATATTATATGATGGAAAGGGATATTGAGGACACCTAACAAAAAAATATCACTATCAATTAAAACACTACTCAAAAGAAAACATGTTTACAAAAACAACCAATCAGAGAAAGAAAAACAGGCATCACAAAAATGACAACATCCATCAAATTCACTTTTAAAATATTCACTTGATTTTGAAAACACATGTCTACTGTGTATAGCTATGCACATATATTGTACAGTAGTTTATATGCATGCTTTATTTAGTCCCAAGTGTTTCCCCAGCAGAAGGGAATTATTTATGCTTTTGCACTGATAATAGTCAAACCCTGATCTAGACCTAAATCACCCAGTAAAGCAATTTTGAGCTGAGTCTGAACTGAAATCCTCGCCCTGCAGAGCTTTGAAGGACCCTGCGCTCACATGGGCTCTAATATTTCAGATGCCTTGAGATATATTTAAAATAGGTCACTTTTGATGACCAGATATAACGTCTATGATGCTGGGATCAAAGTACACCCAGAAGCTCAGGCCAAATGTATTACCACAGCAATTGTGCTCTGATATCAGTCCAAACATACAGAGGCCTTTAATGAAGAGGATCGTCTCTGATACGGGATCTATCTAAGTATCTCTCATATACAGAAGAACACAGACTGCGGAGATCTCAGTGCATTTGAATTGATCCAAAATGTCAAGTGTTTATATAATCTCAAACTGACTCTTTTCCTTTTTCCTCCCACAAGCAATTTCTCTCTGTCTCTCTCGCCCATTTAGTCAGTCCTTTACTAGCAGCTCCATGTTCTTTCCGAAATAAGCCACCACGACCAAAACAAGACAACAACTCGACTGCAGTATGTGTTTCTCTTCCATTAAGCACAGCACAGACTCCACAGCTTGGTTTTGTCATCTAAGACATATTTCAAGGAATCGCAAAATTGGCAGGCTTTTTTGCCAAATGGGCATCAATTTGGCACTAGTATTCACTCAAACCACAAGACAAAATGCTCAACTCAAATGCACTAGGCCTGTTTGTTGCTGCTGTTTTTATCTGCTTTAAGTACAAACTTTTCTTACCGGGAGTACCTGGCCTACCATCACAAATGCCTAAAATTGACAACTAGTGGTTGAAATGGGTAATGCAATTCTAAATGTAAAATATTGGAGATATGATATCCCCTCAGACTTGACATTCATGCAAAGTTGCCAAGTATGTGAACTTAGCATGTTTCCTAAATATCTGAAAACATATTATGATATTATGGTGTTGTTATGCTTTAGCACATTCACAAAAAAGAAAGATCTTTCCCTTGAGGATATCACAGTCTTTAAGCTACAGTCTAAGCAAATCAAATCTTTATAAATAAGAAGACTAAATTTAACAAGCATCAAAACGAGTACTTTAAAACCTTTTGTTATGTGCAACATTTATTAGATGTAATTTCAGTTAAAAAATACAGTATGTCACAAAAAGTGAGTACGCCCCTCGCATTTCAGCAACCATTTTAGTCTATCTAGTATAGGATGCCCCACAGGTGCTTAATAGGGTCCAGGTCTGGACTTGGCCACTCCATCACCTTCACCCTCAGCAAGGCAGTTGTCATCTTGGTGGTGTGTTTGGGATCGTTATCATGTTGGAAAACCACTGTTCGGCCTAGTTTCTGGGGGGAAGGCACCATGTTCTGCTTCAGAATGTACAGTACATAATGAATTCCATGTTTCCCTCAATGAACTGCAGCTCCCCAGTACCAGCAGCTCATGCAGCCCCAGACCATGATGCTACCACCACCATGCTTGACTGTAGGCAAGACACACATGCTGGACAACATCTGTGCCAAACAAGTTTATCTTATAGCCTCATCAGACCACAGGACATGGTTCCAGTAATTCATGTTCTTTGGTTGTCTTCAGCAAACTGTTTGTGGGCTTTCTTGGAGGCTTCCTTCTGGGGCGACGCTTACACAAACCGACTTGTTGCAGTGTGCAGCGTATGGTCTGAGCACTGAGAAGCTGACCTTCTACTTCTGTAACTTTTAAAGCAATGCTGGCAGCACTCATGCATCTGTTTTTTCAAGCCAGGTTCTGCACCTGACACACAGAACGAGTGCTCAACTTCGTTGATTGACCCTTGCAAGGCCTGTTCCGAATGGAACCCATCTTGGAAAACCTCTGTATGACCCTGACCACTGTAGTGTAACTCGGTTTCAGGCTGTTACTGAACCTCTAATAACCTTGGCCATCTTTGTGGAGAGCAACAATTCTAATTCTCAAATCCTCAGAGAGTTCTTTGCCACGTTGAACATATAGTGCTCAGTATGAGAGAATTGTACGTAAAGCACCTAATTTTAATAGCTCTGTGAAGCAGACAAAAACATAAACATTATGAATAGGACATGTGGCTTTGCATGGTTAAACAACACACTGCTGTTATCACTTGGGGTGTACTCACTTTTGTTGCCAGCTATTTTGACAATAATGGCTGTGTGTTGAGTAATTGTCAGGGGACTGTAATGCTGCGTTCACACCGCCCCAAATGTCATGCGTCAGTTGCGGCAAGATTACATGTAAAGTCAATGGTTGAGTCCGTCAGAGGTCCGTCAGAGGCTCTGCGTTGCGTTGTGTCCGTTGGATCCGTCAACTTTTCAAGCGTTACCTGCGTTTCAAGCGTCAACGCAGCAAACGCAAGCAACGCAGAAGTTCAGCTAGCTGAACTTTTGACGGACTTGACGCACTTGACGCAGTGCGCCAACCAATCAGAGCGTCTCACTGTAGCGACGTCACCACACGTATTTTGAATGAAGCGGGAGCAGAAAAAACAATATACAATTCTCTGCGATTGCAGACGGCTACAAGCTTATTCTAGCCGTCTGCAATCGCAGAGAATTGTATGATCCGTCCTCGTTGTTGTATAAAGACAGGAATGTAAAGGAACTTGCTTGGATGAAGACCACTGAAGAGATCGGGATGTCAAATCTTTTCTCAACGTAATTATTTCCCATTTTGTTAGCTAGCGAAACATGGTCACGAGAGGATTCCAAAATGTCCAGTCCCAATAGTTTGCCATGGTTTATTCAGGGGAAGTGTGCAAAAAACTAGATGCGTTGGGAGCGTTGCCTGACATGTGCGGTATGAACGCACCAAAAAGCAAGCGTTGCCAGCTTCAACGTACATGCGTCAAACTAGATGCGTTAGGTGCGTTGCCTGACGCAGACAAAGTGTGCGGTGTGAACGCACCATTAATCTATACTGCTATACAAGCTGCACATTGACTCTAAAATATATCCTGGTTTTACTAGAACCAGCAGACTGAGGAACAGCTTCTTTCCCAGAGCTGTCTCCTTATTGGACTCTGCTCCCCACTGACAACTGCCCCTCTCACCCACCCCACACTCTCCCCACTACCATTGCACTGTTTAATATTCTTTGCACTACACTGTACATACCCATTTGTAAATGCAAATTTCCATTGCACATATACATATAGATTTATCACAGATTTACAATATCTATACATGTCTATTTGTAAATTCCTGCGTCAGTAAACAGCAACCTGTTTACATTATAGTTAATAGCAACCTGTATATTATGTTCATCTATTTGTACATCCTAATTGTAGTTAATTATCATCTGTAAATTATGCTCACAGTACTTCATCTGTAAATATTATCCATAACTTCTCCCTGTACATATCTCTAATAAGTGCACTTATAACTTATAAATTATACCTATATCTTGCACTTGCTTCTTATTGCACTCCTGGTTAGACCTAACTGCATTTCGTTGCCTTGTACTTGTACATGTGTAATGACAATAAAGTTGAATCTAATCTAATCTAATCTAATCTAATCTAATTTCTATAGTATTGTCCCTTGAGAAGATGTACTAAAATCGTTGCTGAAATGTGAGGGGTGTGCTCACTTTTCTGGACAAGGACAATACGGATTAAACATTAAACAAGGATTTGATTTTCAGCTAGGTAAAAGTATATTGACTAAGATACACAGGGTTTTGTCAGAATTACAATAATGACTTGTGATAGCCCTGGTAACATCAATATGAATTGGTTGAACATTTCAATCAGAAATGTTTTGCCTTGTATATCATAATTTCCCAGAAAAAGTGGTTATGAGTGTATGTCTGTATTGTGGCTTCATGGATAATTATAATATCCAGCTATTTCAAAAATAAATAAATAAACATACACTACTGTTAAAAAAATTAGGGTGGTAAGATTTTTTTGTTTTTTAAGATCTGTAATTCAGGAATAACAAGTTGTAAACATGATTAAAATTTGAAAAAAAAACTTTTAAATTTAAATTGTTCTATTTTAATATATAGTATTGTTCAATAATAATACATTTAAAATTATTATTATATATAAATTATTATTTTGAAATGAAACATACAACATATAAAAAAATAAAACACTTAAATTCAGTTTTTAAAAAGTGCTGTGAAAAAACAGTGAAAACACTGGCAGGACAGAAATAAATCTGCATGAATCCTTACTTTTGAGCCTTTGTGCATAATGAAATACTGCCAGACATCAGACAGCTGATGCAAACATCTTTTTTAAGTCAAGCTGGAGGAGGCCTGCAATAAAATATTCACTCAAACAGAATTACCATCACCGGAATAATATGCAGGTAAATGTGTCTGTCTCTTTTGCTTTTTGTATCAGTGCCTCAACAGATACACTTGTTCCTGTTTTGCTTAAGTGGCCCACAGGGTCTCTTTGGCTGTTTTGCCTCATCACAGCCTGCTAGAGCGAGAAACTAAAAACAAACTAATTATTTAAACACATAAACAGACCGAGCAAAATATCCATTTAACTGCTCCCTGTTACTTCGACTACATTTCCCAGCAGGCCTCTGCCTCGATGCACTTTCCTGAGTCAACACACGGATGCTGAACAAACTCTTTGACCCATGGCATGGGAGGGAGAGAAAGAGAAGGGAAATAAAGAGGGAAAAAAAGGATGGAAGAGAGAAACAGACAGTAAACTCGCACGTAGTAGCCAACACCTGTCACATCAACAAACAGACAGTGTTGTCAAACGCTCGGTTGAGCACTACAGCGGCGAGTGGCTCTTTTATAAACGCATGACGCGGTGTAGCATCGCCCGCACGCAGATACTGTATGTGATAAACGGCCCCAGCGTGCCTCCAACACAAAAACACCATCTGTGGCTCCACACAGACAAACACACACACACATTTTCAGTTAAGAAAGCAACAGGTAACTGTCTGTTGAGCTTGCAGCATGACATCAGGGCAGTTTGACACTGAACTGAACATCTGAAAACTCACTTTTAAAGGGCACCTATTATGCAAAATCCACTTTTACATGGTGTTTGGACATAAATGTGCTTGCAAGTGTGTGAACACAACCACCCAACAATGAGAAAAATCCACCCACTCCTTATTCTTTAATCCCCATTAAAACAAATCACTCTCATTAGACATGCAGTTTTGATTCTCAAAGCAGTGTGATGTCACATTGTTTAGGCCCCAACCACTGCTACTGACTGACAGTTCAGCATTGCCATAGTTTCTGCCCTCAGCGTGTTGTCTTTGGTTGTATGCTGTCTAGGCATGGGTACCGAACTCTGTACTTTTAAGGGTACCAATTGACATTAAATCAAATTCGATACATGATAATGTATCTGGGTGCGCAGGTTACAGAGAGAGAGAGAGAGAGAGAGAGAGAGAGTGACATTTCTAGGACCATATGGGTTCTGCAAAAACGCGGATGGGATCATGGAGACTATTTATAAAAACTGAATGTACTCTATAGTGCGAAATGCAATGGAATTTTTCAATTTTTGGATGAATAAATAAAAAGTAGGTCTGTCACTTAATTTGAATCCCGATGTGGACTAGTGTCTGTGAATATTAAAATGCAAAAAGACAGTTTAATAATGAATTCTGCATGTTTTCTTTTGCCTCTGTTTGTGTAAGGAGTGAGGTTTACCTGCACAGAACCTACTGCTGGGCTCCATTACACTCACCCCCCTAAACCTCACTCCCATCCGGGTCACGGCACCAATATAACCCCTACACCCCGGGTCTTACTCGTACCCACTCCGAGCGGGTCTCAAACCCGAGTGTCCGTCATGGGATGCAGGCGCACTAACAAGGAGGCTATAGACTGCAGCCACTAGTGCTAGTGTGCCTCTTGAGATCAGGGGAGTGAGGTTTACCTGCACAGCACCTACCACTGGCCTCCATTACACTAACCACTCTATCTGGGTCACAGCACCAATGTAACCCCTACACCCGGGTCTTACACGCACCCGCTCCGAGTGTCTAACAAGGAGGCTTAAGACTGCAGCCACTAGTGCTAGTGTGCCTCTTGAGATCAGGGGAGTGAGGTTTACCTGCACAGCACCTACCGCTGGCCTCCATTACACTAACCCCCCTGAACCTCACTCCTATCCGGGTCACGGCACCAATGTAACCCCTACACCCCGGGTCTTACTCGCACCCACTCCGAGCGGGTCTCAAACCCGGGTCTCCGGCATGGGAGGCGGGCGCATTAACAAGGAGGCTATAGACTGCAGCCACTAGTGCTAGTGTGCCTCTTGAGATCAGGGAGTGAGGTTTACCTGCACAGCACCTACCACTGGCCTCCATTACACTAACCACTCTATCTGGGTCACAGCACCAATGTAACCCCTACACCCGGGTCTTACTCGCACCCGCTCCGAGCGGATCTCAAACCCATGTATGCATGTCTTTATATATTCCATTTTGTGTTGTATTTAAATAAAACAATTAAATTATAAAAAATAAATATTACTACCAGAATAACCACTTAATTGTAGAAAAATATAATACAATTATTATTCAAACTTTCTTTAAAGGAATATTCACACAATTTTATTGTACTTTTCTTGTAATAAATGTATTAATTTTAACAGTAAACCTCTGTGTGTTTTCCAAAAAACAAAAGGGTTTAATTTTCATTTCATTACAAAGAAAAAAATTTAAAGTCTTAATTTGATTATCAGAAATATTAAAACACACAAGAATTTCTGAAAAAAAAAAAAAAAAGAAAGATAAAGATTGTAGAGTCCTGTTCAAAATGTTGAAATTAAGAGTTTTGGACTTATTTTTTCACTAAAATAAATGTTTTTGTTATTACACAGAGAGTAAAATACTGTACCGGTGTCATAAGAAATCCAGTCCCCACCCGGAATCGGGTCTCCATTAGGACCCAGAGTGATTTTATTGGTTCTAATGAACCAGTAAGACCTTCGTTCAAGACTTCTAATGGGTATTATTTTTAGCGCCTGATTACAATTCCTGCAAAATCACGTTATATTTTATATAATAAAAAATGCGTTATAAGGAATAGAATATACATTTAACATAAATACAATGGATATATTATAAATAAATTAGCATTTATTCATCTTTCATATCATCTCCTAACTGAAAGAATATATACAGAAGCAATGCTGAGGCAAGATATTACAGCAAATGAAAATAAAATAAAAAACACTTAAAATTGATTTACACATTCATTATTTATCAAACATTTAAATACATTTTTCCATAAAGAAATTATTAAAAATATAAAACATTTTTGATCAGGCATTACCACGGGAATCCTAAAGGGGACCCGATTCCGGGGCGGACTCAATTTCTCATGACACCGGCACAGAATTTTCAAGGGTTAAAATGTCAACAGTACCCAACCCTAATGCGGCCCTCTATTTTCTCCGCACTCAAGCAGCTGTAACGTCAAAAATGTCTCGTAAGAAATCCTGGTGTTCTGTTTGGATGTAAGACTTAACATAAGCGTCTGAGGACGCAGTGGATTACTTTTATTTTTTAAGGTAATGAGCCTCAAAATCTACCTAAATACATTTGTCTGTGCAAATTATTTCACTCCAGACTGCTTTGTGAATGTCATGTCGTTATAGTACTTAGCTAACAATTTAACCATATTTGTGTTGTGCTATATGTGACCCTGGACCCCAAAACCAGTCATAAGGTTAAATTTTACAAAACTGAGATGTATACATCATATGAAAGCTCAATAAATAAGCTTTCTATTGATGTATGGTTTGTTAGGATAGGACAATATTTGGCCGAGATACATCTATTTGAAAATCTGGAATCTGAGGATGCAAAAAAATCAAAATGCTGAGAAAATCACCTTTAAAGTTCTTCAAATTAAGTTCTTAACAATGCATATTACTAATCAAAAATTACATTTTTATATATTTATAGTAGGAATTTCACAAAAAATCTTCATGGAACATGATCTTTACTTAATTTCCTAATGATTTTTGGCATAAAAGAAAAAACAATAATTTTGACCCATACAATGTATTTTTGGCTATTGCTACAAATAAACCCCAGCGACTTAAGACTGTTTTTGTGGTCCAGGGTCACATATGTGTTATATTTGTGTTTCATCCCACTTTTGGTGTATTTGGCTTCCCATATGTATGGCTGAACACTGGTTCTTTCACTCTCAGTCATGTTGCTTCTACCGATTGTTTATTGCTGTAGGTATGCAAAGCAGAAATGTATACGCTACATCCTCTTCTGAAGACAGGCGGGAATATGCAGCTCATTTGCAATAAAAAGTGATACAGAACAAAACAGCTCTTTTTTGTAGTTAAGCCCCCCAAAATGACATTTTCCAGATGTTATAATAAATGATCTGTGGGGTATTTTGATCTGAAACATTCAGGGGACACCCAAGACCAATATTACATCTTGTAAAAAGGGGCATAATAGGTGCCCTTTAAATCACATTAGGTCAATTATACTAACTTTTTAATCAACTGAACAAGGTAGAATAGGTAGCCCTTGCTGGTAGATATTGTAATTTCACTATTTATCCTTCTCTATTGAAGGCCATTCAAAAGTAGCTGTGTATTCTGACAGAATACATCTTTTGCAACATTTAAATTACAAATAATTCATGGGTTGATGTTTAACCAGTACCCATTTCCTTTTAGGAAAGCTCTTAAAATGCTCTTGAAATGGACTTATAATGTTACCTGTCTGCTGCATTTGACGTCACTGCTCAGGATAATCACTAGTGAAGGGTTTGGGGCTGTGGACTTCTGATTTATGATTTTTTTCAGATGAAAATCCATTAGAAAAAGCAATAGCACATCTCTCCTCTATATTCTAAAGGATTTTAGGTATCATTCATATGACAGCAAGCAATATTATTTTTTGTATGTAACGTATAGAATTGTTCACACTAAAATGTACACTACCATATATATATATATATATATTTTTGTAATTAATGTATTATTTTTTAAATAAAATATTTTATGTTTATTCAGCAAGGTTGCATTAAATTGATCAAAATTGTTACAAAAATGGTTTCAAAACAATTTAAAACAAATGCATAAAAAAATCTGAAAAATGTAATGTTTCTTAAGCAGCAAATTAGCATATCAGAATGATTTCTGACTAATCATGTGACACTGAAGACTGGAGTAATGATGCTGAAAATTCAGCTTTGTTATCACAGAAATAAATTACATTTTAAAATATATTTAAATATAAAATAGTTGTTTTAAATTGTAATAATATCTCATAATATTACAGTTTTTACTGTAATTTTGGTCATTAAAATGCAGCCCTGGTGAGCATAAGAGACTTTTTTTAAAAACATTTTTAAAATATCTTATCAACCCCAAACTTGAACCGTAGTGTACCTTTTCATTTAATTTCATCTGACATTTCATATTTCTATCACAGAATTCATGAACCCCAAGAGCTTTGTGAACCCCAGCAGGGAAATCCTGAATTACACCACTGAAAATTAAATGAATAACAAGCCACCTGCCAAACTTTGATCAATAGCAGACCAGACCACTCACAGGAAGCAGCAGCATGCTTCTGATTCATCATGAGGAGAGGAGGCCAGAGATACTTACCATTTGGACTTTCCTCATCAATGGTGACGATGGTGGCAGGTGGACCTGAGCGTGACAACTTACACTCTGTGTCAGAAACAGAATAAGAGAGAAATACAGTCAGACTCAAATCACAACCGTCACATTCATTCAACAACACATCATTCATATCTCACTATATCTACATGATGAATACAGCAGTGTTAAATGATTTTACTGGGTGAATAAGGGGAGTCATAGAAAGAGAAGTGAAAAGCCTTTCATGATGGGGTAAAGGAAAGAAAGCAGTCTTACCCTCATAGTGCCAGTCTGAGGGACGTTAGTGTCAGCAGCAGTAAGAAGAGAAAAGAAGAGAAGGAAAGACACAAATGAGAAGAAAGACAGCCAGAGAGAGGAACACAGCATAGGGTTGTGCGCCATTCAGAATTGAACCAAAAATGCTTTTGAATTCCAATCCAATTCCTGAATTTGAGCAAAAAGAATGCAGAAATAAGTAGAATTAAAATGAACAGGAAAAAAACGTCTCCTAAATGACTAAATGTAAATATATATTAATAGATCATTTAATAGTCCATTCATATTTGTGGCACAATAAATAAATACATTTATTAAAAATAAATTATATTAAAATAAATAAATATTTGCTATATAATTTTAATACTAAATAAGTATATTAGACAAGTCCATAGTCCTACATATAGGCTATAATATTTATAATGGTAATATATAAGTAACTTTGGAGAAAAGCATCTGCTAAATGACTAAATATATATTTAGCATATATTTATATATTTGTATATGATTAGATCCAGAATTCCTGGCACAATAAATAAATTAATTAATTAAAAATACATAAATAAATAAATAAATGGTGCATCTATTTGCTATACAATTTTAACATTAAATAAGTATATTAGAAATTTCCAAAGTCCTACATATAGGCTATAATTCTAAATAAATAAATAATAAAAAAAAAACTAAATAAATACATAATATATTAAAAAAATAAATACTAATACTAATAATAAATAAATACAATTATAAACAAACCCAAAAATAAATAAATGTAAATATTAAAAGAAAATTCCATAGTCTATTTATATTTATATATGATTAGTTCAAGAATTCTTGGGATAAATAAATAAATAAATAAATAGTTAGTGAATCTATTTGCTATATTATTTTAAAATTAAATAAGTATATTAGACGATTCCAAAGTCCTACATATAAGCTATAGGTTAATTATAATTAATTCTGCTAATGGACTAGGTGTAAAAAAATATTAATAAAAAAATGCCATTGTCCATTCCTGATTTGTATATGATTAGATCCAGAATAAATTAATTAATTAATTAAAAATAAATAAACAGTGCATCTATTTGTTATATAATTAAATTCTTTTTTATTAAAAAATTAATTATTGTATATTCTAAATTCACAGAGTTCTACAGGCTTTAATAGGCTATAATTCTAATTTAAATAAATAAATAAATCCCATAGTCTTTTCATATTTTTATATGATTAGATCCAGAATTCTTGGGACAATAAATAAAAAAAAATAAATAAATAGTGAAACCATTTGACACTATATATATATATATATATATATATATATATATATATATATATATATATATATATATATATATAGTGTCAAATAGTTTCACTATTTTTTTATTTTTTATTATATATATATATATATATATATATATATATATATATATATATAAAGTGAATCTATTAGCTATATAATTCTAATAATAAATATTAGAAAAGCATTTAGTCGTATAGGCTATAACTATTACTATAACTATTTCAAAATAAATAAATAAATTCTTTAAATACAAATACAGAACTGCACATACAATATCTAAAATACAATACAGAACTGCACCTCGTTCTAAGTATCAGAAAATCAATTAATAGTCAAAACTGCAGATAAACTGTAGAACTAATGAAATCTCTGTGACTATATTCAGTAAATTCCTCCTCCTGTCTGGTTCAGCATCCTGTGTGGGTGTCAATTCACATTCAGACTCAGGAACTAAAAGAGAGAAATTCAAAATTTTACCCAACCTTCTTGTTACAGTAGCAGCCATCTTTCACTGAGAGACCATGACACAGCAGCCTCGCACACAAACACAGCCCCACACATCAATTAGCTGTAAGTGTCTAAAGCGAATCACCTTACACACTGAGTCATGAGGGCAAGAGATGCCAGAGGATACACACACACAGCAGATAAGGTTCCCCCTTTACCGTCTGTTGCCTAACTCATCTTACGCAACTCGCACCAGTTGGCAGGTGAGAAGCAGGAGATTTTCTTCCCATTAAATATTGATCACTTAAGGCTTTTATCCTGATCAACTAGGGGTGTGAATATTTGAGTCAACAGCAAATCGATTTATTTCACTGGCTTTCAATTCGATACAAAAGCAATTTTTGTAAAGTCAGTCACGATGACTTTGATTTCAACTCAGGATAGCGATTCAATATACTGACTTAAAATTGTAGTAAGGTTCAGTTAAGAATTTTGAGTTTTGAATGGAACTACATATGGTAATCTATCACGATAAAACTCATCAGGTTACAACCTCACTATCTATTTCCCAAATAAAGGGTAAATGTCGTCAGCATTCATGGAAAAGCAGAGAAGATGCAGAAGTAGAAACCATTACAGGCAGAAATTCTCTATCCTGCTGGTCTATTTTAGTAAACCACATGTTTCATGAGGCTTGACTGGACTGCCTGCTTGGGGGAAACACACATACTGACAAAATATATACCTTGAATGCACTGTAAGTTGCTTTGTAAAATGGATTCTAGGAAATTAATGTAAATGTATGCACTCGTGTAGACCTATAGGATTTGTT
>NC_133362.1:12043406-12061849 GCF_049309525.1 Garra rufa | reverse complement strand
TGATTCTATAGCAGTACCATTTTTTGGTTCCTTGAAGAACCTCTTAGGGAACAGCTCTTAAATAACCATTTTTCCTTAGTGCGAAGAAAATGTCAAAATCCTAAAAAAAAACTTTTTTCTTTTTTTAATTGTGTGGGTTACATTATTACCACATAAAATAACTAAACATCACATTAAATAACATGAATGTTATCTCATCCCACTAGAATGCTCATTTTGCTCTTTTGTTTAAAAAAAATCACACAGAAGTGCTCTGCAGGGCCTATTCACTCCCGTTCCTTTCTGGGTTCACTCTGAAAGATCTAGCCCACTTCTGCTGCAATTAGAACACGTGTCTCCATCTGCTGAGGAGAAAAGAGGCTCCGTGGCTCCTTTGATAGACACCAACTCAACAGAGCAACTAGGGCACAGACGCACTTCCACCCAGCATCAAATAGCAGCTAATCTTCTGTAAGCTCTGTTTACTCTAGTAGCTTTCTACACCCCAAATGCTTTTGGTTACCCTCTTAAAGAAGAATATTCTCTGCCACCCTGTCTTTTAGACTCTCAGGACAGAGCAGAGGTTTATTAAAGATGACTTTTGTGATGTCAAAAGCAAGAAGAGACTTTTAATTAAAGGAGAGGACAGGAAACATCACATGGATCTGTGAGTCGAGAGACAGACAGTGAGCAACACTTCATCTGTTTTACTTTCACATACGCAAACAGTAATGATGACAGCTTAGACTGTGGGATTCAACGGGTCGGTCACGACCCAAAAATGGGTCACAGGCCTGTTTCAATAGGATCAGTGAAAAAATAACGTCAATTGCAAATAACAAAATGAAACTTAAAGGATTAGTTCACTCCTAATTTAAAATTTACTGATAATTTACTCAGCTCCATGTCATCCAAGATATTCATACTTTTTTCTTCAGTCGAAAATAAATTACTTTTTTTTTTTGAGGAAAACATTTCAGGATTTTTCTCCATATAGTGGACTTCAATGTGTGTTTCAATGCAGCTTCAAAGGGCTCTACACGATCTTATCTAGCAAAACAATCTGTAATTTTCTAAAAGAGATCAATATAGATCAATATACTCCCAGTTCCACGCTCTGACGGCAAATAGCCCACAAAACAACAATGGCAGCCCCTACAGATGCAGTGTTTATGTAAGTGGTACACAGGGAGAAATAGACTTTAGGACAATATGTGACCCTGGACCACAAAACCAGTCTTAAGTCGCTGGGGTATATTTGTAGCAATAGCCCAAAATACATTGTTTGGGTCAAAATTATTGATTTTTCTTTTATGTCAAAAATCATTAGGAAATTAAGTAAAGATCATGTTCCATGAAGATTTTTTGTAAAATTCCTACTGTAAACCTATCAAAATGTAATTTTTGATTAGTAATATGCATTGCTAAGAACTTAATTTGGACAACTTTAAAGGTGATTTTCTCAGTATTTTGATTTTTTGCACCCTTAGATTCCAGATTTTCAAATAGATGTATCTCGGCCAAATATTGTCCTATCCTAACAAACCATACATCAATAGAAAGCTTATTTATTGAGCTTTCATATGATGTATATATCTCAGTTTTGTAAAATTTGACCTTATGACTGGTTTTGTGGTCCAGGGTCACATATAACCTTGTAATCAAATTAATAATAATATAATAATAATAAATGCACTCAGGCAGTTTGACATGACTTGCCTGGAACGCTACAAAGTTGTGTCGCGGTTTGAAGTCGTGACTTACGGGCTCAAAAACCTGGAATGCAGCATAAATATGACCGAGATTACATTAAATAAAGTTTACTTGCAATGACAAGCAACATGGTTTATGAATAATGGCTAACAAGAAATATCAGCAACTGCACCAAATTGCATATTTTTGCTAAATTTGGGCTACTGAAAAAAACTGAGGTGTTTTTCCCTCCTTGAGAATAAACTCCATATTCTCACTATATCTTTTACTCTGTGAGCCATAGAAGCCTGATGCATTAAATGTAACACAGGTAAAAAATAACAATACATAAATTGTAGATTTCAATAAATATTTTTCAATCAAATGTTAATAATCCAGAAATGCTGATATTAGTGTGCCTGTGCAGTGCATGGTAATATTAATAGATTTCAATGTTTGATGACATTTTGAGGAAATTTTTTTAAATAATGTAATTGTGGTCTGAAACCCAATGTAAAATCCAACCTGATCTCATGACAAAAACGTACCTATGGCAACTTTTTCACAAGAAGTGAAATATGTACCTCCATGTACACTTCGTCACATATTTAATGTGAACTAAGTGGCGCTAAAAGAATGTTCGTTTTTTCCCCCTGTAACAGATGAACGTACATATGGTACATTTTATGTGACGTTGTTTTTCTGTCACCGCAGTTCTGACTTAAAATGTCCTACACCCAAACCTACCCTGTTGATAGTATGAACAAAATCGAATGTGACATAAAAACGCAATCGCAAGCATGCCGTTTTAGCTTGTTTTTCAATCTCTCATCTTTCAGCTCCTTCATCATGAGTTTTTCATAGCATTTGTACCCAAGGATTCCACATCCTAAGTCTAATTCCGTGCCAGCTGAGCTACCAAGCAAGTTTGTCACGTCCAGAAAGCGAAACATGTTGTAATCATGTGTACGAAAACATTTACAAGTGCTTGGTGTTTTAGTGTACATTAGTCTAGTCTTCATTTCTGTTGGAAACTGTACACCTAGTCAGTAAAGTCGGTTCTGTAATAAGTAGTAAATCTCCATCACGTGTGTGTTTCAGATAGAGCAGCGCTTAGTATACAGAGCTGTTGTTTACTGAAGATCTGCGCAAAACCATGCAGATGAAATCCTCAAGCTTGCACGCTCCTTGTCGGTAAACAACGGCTCTGAGTACTAAGCGCTGCTCTGTCTGAAACACACATGTGATGGCGATTTACTACTGATTACAGGACTGACTTTACTGACTAGATGCGCATTGGATATCGCATGCGATTAATTGTGCAGCCCTAACTTATTGGTACGTATTTTGCGTCTTGCGAAAAAAGTCCCCACAGGTACGTTTTCGTCATGAGGTCAGGTAAGTTAAATCTGGGTCATGAAGCAAAACCAGCTAAGAATGGCTCATAAGAATGGCAGCAAATGAGGCTACTGAGGTCCTAAATGATGATTCACAACAAACTCACAAAACATTTTAGCTCTACTGTACACACAAAGACCACCTTGCATCATTCAATTCCCACTGTGTGCACATTTCATTCTATTAACTTATGTCATATGATTGCAGAAGATGGACAAACTGCTGAGTGTGTAAACAGCACACACACACACACACACACACACACACACACACACACACACACACACACACACACACACACAGCAAAGCAGCTTACGGCTTGATCCACTTATCTAAGGGGCCAGAGCAAATCCTGAAAAGCTAAAAGCAAAAGCTATAGGTTGAGGTCTGGAGTTAACATGGCTAGAAAGAGCATGATCAATCATGAGGCCAGAAACAACAGAACACACTCTCACTGCTCCAGATCACAGTCGGATGATTCAAACTCATCCCCGGCAATCAGCTGCAATGCGAAAAGTCTATTAAAAGACGTGACAGTGGGATGAACAGCATTGTGAGAAAAGCAAAGGTGGGTCATTGTCAGGACACAGTGTAATTTGTGTCCCATTTGTGTCTCCATGACTTACTACTTAACAGCAACAGAGACTTTGTCACATGAGCTTTAATAGCTCTGTTTAGTGAGTAATGCAAAAGAACATTAAAACTATGTCATATTTAGACATTTTTGAACTTCTGATTCACACATGGAAACACACACATGCACAGAAACATATTGTGAGCACTGCCTCTGAATTTGTATCAATAAAATTGGAGCTACATTTCTCAGCATAGAGGTGTTAACTGTTCTTGAAGCAGTTAAACTTACAGTTTCGCTATTAGCAGAGATACTGCTGTTGAAAATCGTTGAGATGCATAGGCTCAGGTAATTCACACACATCTCCCTCTGGCTGCATTATCAATGGCTCAAACCATTATTAGCTCTAAAATGACATTTTGCAATTAGAAACAAAGGCTTGAAATGAGATGCATAAGAAAATTAGTCCTGCACGCAAGAGTGTTTTATAGACAAAAACCTGATAAATGTCTTGCAATACATCACTTGAACAAGTCTTAAAGTGTCCTAACAGTAGTTTAAGTGGACTAATTGACTCCAGGCCTTTAAATTAATAGAAAACCAAATACCACCTCAAGTGCACATTTTTGTTTTTAAAAAATTCAAGGTTTGAGCAGTTTTTCTAGGTACTGGCTGGCTGACTGACTGAAGTCATTGACAAGAACTGTAGGCACATGAGATGGTTAGAGACAACACTATCCCTCACCTGATAACCATCGGTGTGAGCGAGTGAGTCAGAGAGTGGATTTATCTCTCAATCTTCATTTACACACAAAGAACAGGGCTTAAAAACAGCAGAGCAGAAGATTTCAGCCCTCCCATTCGTTCACTGACCAGACAATCGTGCTGATTCCCAGCATGCCCTCATACATTTCTTTAGGCGATTAGAAAAGTGCCACAAAAAAGCAGAAGAAATCTATAGCCGAGAGCTTAGCCCTGTGGCCATAATAACACAGCATGCAGATACCGATAAACAGCAAAAACAACACGCATCTGATGGAAATGAAAAATATAACTGCAAGTATTCAAATATAATAATATTAATTATTATTATTTTTCATTATTATTATTAAAAACATAAAGCAGTGCAATTATATATACATTTATGATATATAATTATAAATAGACTATGTCATAATTCAAATAATATTTAAAATAATACATTTTCAATATAACAGCATAGCAGTATAAGATGCATTTTACTGTAATAATTATTTGGAATGGATAAAATAAAATAAAATTAAATAAAAAAATATATCCTAGGTTTTGCCCATTTTACTTATTTAAAATGCAATAAAATTGAATATGCTACTTTCTATATATTTTAATATGTACAAGTCAGAATAAGCATGTTGTTTGAAGTTTTTTGGATAAAATAAAATAAAATAAAATAAAATAGGTTTTGCCAATTGTCAGTAAGTTTTTTTTCTCATTTAAAATGCAATAAAATGTCATATGCTACCTTATTCTTTTATCAAAGTCAGAATAAGCATGTTGTTTGAATTTTTACATAAATATTGTGTTACACTGAATGACAATGTAACATTATTTTAACCAAATTTTGACATTTTATTCTCCAAAAATTTATTTGAAACCTTAAAAGTAGACACTTTACTTATATTTAAATGTGCTTTCTATGGACATGAAATCTCTTCTTTTTTTTCTTTTTTTTTTACGTGGACATCTTAACGTCTTTGACCCATATAATTATGTATAAATAGGCTACTTGATAATTTAAATAATATTTTTTTCCACATAACAACATAACAGTATAAGATCCATTATTTTGTAATAATTATTGGGGATAAAATAAAATAATAAAAAATATATAATATAAAAATAAAATAAAATACTTGTTGACTTGTTTAGTGAGATTCAATCAGGTAGAATGTGCTTCTATGCTGAGATGTGATACGTTTTAACACATTATGCCTAATGTGCATCTTTCATACAAAGTGCCTGAAGTATGTGACTCACATAAAGAAATTAAGTGTATACTGGCTATTTTCTCTGCTCTGCCACAGTCCTGCTGTTTCACAGGGGCTTTAGCGCTTTGTGAATGTGAAAAGCAGCTCAGTTGGATTTAGATTGTGTGACTGTCTTACCCAGTCAAGAACTCTCACTTTGATCCTGATAAACTCTTGGCTGCTTAACACAGCGGGTCTGGGATTTCTATTCTTTGCTTGTGTCTGAGTGGGTGAAATATTTCATACGAATAAAACAAGCGGCCACAAGAAATGCGAAATTCAGCTTTCCTGCCTAATAACAAACAGCTTTAGAGAGCACCGACGCTAATAAAACTCACTGGCTGACATTTCTTGACTATAGTGTTTCCTGTGCAAAAACTGCAAAAATAGTGTTGCTGTTGAAGTGCTTTTGAATGCTTTTTCCTTTTTGTTGTCTATCTATCTAGCTTTTTCTGTCTTGTGTGCGAGATTGCCAGTGCCTTTTTCACTACCAGTCTTTTGGTCTTTCTGTTTTTGGTTACTGTTTCTCTAACAGCCTTGCAAGAAGACATCTTAGAGGCTTCCTATAAGAAAAAAAAAAAAAAAAAAAAAAGATGCTATGTAATCAAAAAGTCATATGTAGTTTCGTAATCATATGTTATTGTGCCCTACCATTCAAAATATTTTTTAATGGTTTTGTTAAGTCTCTTATGCTCACCAAGGCTGCATTTATTTTAAAAATACAGTGAAACTGGTAATATTGTGAAATATTATTACAAACATTTCTATTTGAATGTATTTTAAAATGTAATTTATTCCTGTGATGTAATGTTTAATTTTCAGCATCATTACTCGAGCTTTCAGTGTCACATGATCCTTCAGAAATCATTCTAACATGATGATTTGGTGATTAAGTAACATTTATTAAATTATCATACTTCAAATCAAACATTAACAGAGTTTAATTGAAAAACTTACTGACCCCAAAACTTTTAGACTGTAATTAATTTCTAAACGTTTATATAATTACACACATTTAAAAACTGAACTGCCACAATGATAAACATAAAGTCGATAAAGTTGATAAAACACAATTTTGTCCACAGCCAAACAATCAATCAAACTCCCGTACTGTCCAAGCAATGATTTCTGTCAAGCGTGTTGGTTTTTTGGTGGCTGATGAGTTTCTCCTCCCCTGTTGTCTCAGAAAACATCTCCATCTGGTTGGGTCATCTGTGGCATCTTTCTGATGCTCTGTGTCAATATCTAGAGCTCTCATGTGGTGCTTAAATACTCAGCCAACAGCTCTTCTGCTCTTCTGCTCGATGGAGGAGACTTTTAGACACAGCCAATCCAGAGCAGAGACTGAGCAGCATGTACAGAGTTATCAGGCCAGCTCACAAAAAAATATGACCACTTTATGTTTGCAAAAGACCACTAGCGTGTGTGAGCATTTAGACAGTACTTGTAGCAGTTGACCTTGCAAGTACTTTCTTTAACTTTAAGGTGCACCTTTTCACAAGCCTCAGGTTTTTCAGAATGCCTCACAGATCATTTATTATATAATTTTGAAAATGCCTATTTTGAGTGAAAGCAGAAACATTTTGTTCGTGCACTTTCTTTCATGTCTTATTGAGGTTAAATTGTCAAATGCACACAAGTTTGTGTTAAAAAACAGGAGTTACAAAAACAGAGGGTTTTTACTGTTAAATTCACAGTCACAGTGTGGCAGAACCCTTTACCTTCGTCACAAACATACTGTGTTAAAGTGGGCATATCATAAAAATGTGACTTTTTTCCATGTTTAATGCTATAATTGGGTCCCCGTGCATCTACCAACCCAGAAATTGTCAAAAAGGACAACCTAGTAACTTGTTTTGTTAAGCCTTTCTTTGCAAGCATGTGAAAAAAACACTGTTTAGAGTCCCAGCTACAGAGGAGACAAGAGAGCAGTGGATTTATTGATTTATTTACTGTATATTACGCTGCTGCCACACAGATCTAATAAAAACATGCGATTTCTTTCCCAGCTGTTTACCTTCACACACATAACCTGTTATATACTATATACGGTAAAAAACTGTATTGGACATTGCAATTTTACAGTAGTATACTGTTTTCGGAAGTAATTTTACAGTGAATAACCGTAAATTCCCTGTATTACATTTAAAATGTGATGTTATTTTGCTGGAATAACTGTTTCTTCTTAATTTGTTCTTATCAGCTTTGTACATTAGGATTGTATGTTACATTTAATGTTGTTAAATTAATGTTTATTGCATTATTTCAGTTTCATGTGTGTTACTATGATGGTATTTAGTGTTTCTGTGAATGACACTGTGCACCTTCTATATATGTTAGTATTTAAAAGCTGCTTGTGATGGGCTTTGGTTCATCATGAGACTTTCTCATCACCACCTGCTTTTGGTGGTTATCACTGTATTACAAAGGTACAAAACAGATTTCAGTACTTCAATAGGTTGGTATATTAACATTATATCAGTTAATGAAATTACAGTATTTAAATGTAAATTTAAGTTAAAACTGTAAAACCGTAAAACCTAAAACATTGCTGTTGTATTTTTTTACGGTAAAATTCTGGCAACCACAGCTGCCGTTTTTTTTTACCGTCAATTGTACAGATTATTTTTTTACAGTGTAGTCTTAAAGGGACAGTTTGCCTAAAAATGAAAATTTTGTCATCATCTGTCATCACCCTTAAGTTGTTCCAAACTGCTTTCAACACAAAATTAGATCATTTGAAGAATGTTGGTAAACCAAGTAGTTGACGTTAGCCAATGACTTCCATGGTATGGGAAAAAAAAAAAAAAAAATATATATATATATATATATATATATATATATATATATATATATATAAAGGCTTTAAAAGGATAGTCACCAAATCTGTCAAAGTCATGTGGATTTTAAAGGTTGACTGAGGCTCAGGAATGATTTAAAGGTGAACTCTAATAAAAGTTTCATTCAAATGCTGATTTGAATATTTCTGTGAGCATCCTTTCAGCAGAAAATCCAGCACTCTAATCAAAGCGTGTCTGTCCTGAAGCAACCTAACGTTCATTAAACTACCAAAATCACACACGTCTAGAGTCGACAGACATCAGGATCCACTGCGGAAGGAGGAACAGGAATTTCTGTGTATCTGTCTGCACTTTTCACAAAGACTAACTAATTAACTGAGCTTTTGAAGACAAAGAACAGTTTATGCGGACGTTGTGAAGCCTTGATTAGACTCTTACAAAATCACTGACAGATGGCTTATAATTTCATTTCAACTGTAAACAAAAAGTTAAAAAAAATAATAATAATTTTGCCGCCACTGATTGCTTGATGTCTAGCCTTGTATTTCAAATGCCCTTCGTTGTATTTATATTTGTATTGTTTTGTAGAGTACAGGTGACACTTGTTACTGGCGGCACCACAGACAACTACATAAATTAATTGTTCAGGCAAAAAGTAATTACTAAAAAAATCAAAACTCCGTCCATCTTCAATTGTCCAGCCAAACTGATAGCCTCACTCCAACCGCATGCCATTGATTGAACTGCTGTTACATCAAAATAGAATAAAATAATTGGACAGCTGTTGACATACAGTAAGAATACTGCAAAACAGTAATATAATAATAATAAATATAATAACAAATAAATAAAATAAAATATGTTCTATCTTACAATATTACATTTATTTTAAAAGTAATTATTGAAAAGGACTTTAAGTACATATAAAAACTCCTTCCATCTTCAATTGTTAAGCCAAACAGTTTCAACTTTAATTTCTGCCACTGGTTAAATTACTGTTATATTGGGGTGAAACAAAACAAAACAAAACAAAACAAAACAAAACAAAACAAAACAAAACAAAACAAAACAAAACAAAATAAAATAAAATAAAATAAATTGGACAACTGTTGAAATACAGTAAGAAAAAAATAGTCACCAGCCCAAACAATGGGACAGCTATTAAATAAAATAAAACCCTTAAATAAAATAAAATAAAATAAAAATTAATGAATAAAATAAAATATAAAATAAAATTATTAATTAAAATTATCTGTTGACATATAGTAAGAATATAAAACTACAAAACAGTCACCAGCCCGAAACAATAGGACGGCCCTTAAATAAAATAAAATAAAACCCTAAAATAAAATAAAATAAAATAAAATAAAATAAAATAAAATAAAATAAAATAAAATAAAATAAAATAAAATAAAATAAAATAAAATAAAATAAAATAAAATAAAATAAAATTAAATTAAATTAAATTAAATTAAATAAAATTAAATAAAATTAAATTAAATCAAAATAAATCAAAATAAATCAAAATAAATTGAACAACTGTTGAAATACAGTAAGAATACAAAACTACAAACAGTCACTGGTGACAGGCCCAAACAATGGGACAGCTATTAAATAAAATAAAACCTTTAAATAAATTAAAATAAAATTAAGATTAATTAATAAAATAAAATATAAAATAAAATAATTAATAAAAATTAGCTGTTGACATATAGTAAGAATACAAAACTACAACACAGTCACCAGCCTGATACAATAGGACAGCCCTTAAATAAAATAAAATAAAATATGTTCTATCTTGCATTATTACGTTTATTTTAAAAGTAATTACTGAAAAGGACTTTAAGTACATAATAAAATTCCTTCCATCTTCAATTAAGCCAAACTGATAGCCTCACTGAAATAAAATAAAATAAAATAAAATAAAATAAAATAAAATAAAATAAAATAAAATAAAATAAAATAAAATAAAAAACTGGACAACTGTTTACATATATCTGGAATACAAAACAGTCACAAGCCCGATACAATGGGACAGCCCTTAAATAAAATAATAAAATTAAATTAAATATTTTAAATAAAATAAATGTTCTCTCTTATGGTACTACGTTTATTTTAAAAGTAATAACTGAAAAGGATCTTCACTCCTTCGATCTTCAATTGTTCAGCCAAACTGATAACCTCACTCCAATGCCATTGTTTGAACTACTGTTACAATCGGGTGAAAAAAATATAATAAAATAATATAAAAAGGACTTTAAGTACATATTAAAACTCCTTCAATCAACTTTGGAAGTAATTATTAGGAAGACTTTCAGCAAAAATCAATCCAAATTCACATGGCCTGTAATTGTGAGATTAAAGGCAGGCATGTGCACATAATGCGATGTCAACTCAGGCTACACAGAAAGAGGATCAACAAACAACACCTAGATCAGACTTCAGAAAGAGCTGTCAAGACGAGAAATGACCTCATGCTCATTACAAATTTGTGACATTTCAGGGACAAACACACACACAGCAGACTGACAACCCCTGGATAACATCCTCTCAAAAGTCAATCCACAAAGACAAAACATTCAAGACAGCACAGAGAGGAAGAGTGAAGAAAAAAGTGAGACGTATCGATTCTTAAAAGCCTCTTTCCACTCCACACATTTTTTCTTATGCACTAAATATCCAATTTGGCTGCTATATAAAAGAAATGTACAGCAAACCGAGACCAACATATGTTCAAATACATTCTCTCAACAAAAGCACACAGCACTTTTCACTTAAACAAAGAAGCTTTCCTCCATCTGTAGCAAACATTGGCATTTCTTCAAGTAAGGCCATTTTTATGTGTCAGCTATTGATTTTAATTAAAAAAACAACAGAATTAAGCCTTTTTGTCTTTTTGTTGCATTGTTACATAAAAACTTTATATATATAAAAAAAGTTTCAATTCATTTTTAATTTTAATTTTTATTTATTATTTAATAATTCATTGTTTAAGCTTTTGTTTCATGAAAATATTTCATTATTGTTTGTGTTTAAGTTTCATAACATTACAGAAAATACCATACAAAATTGTTTCTAAAAAGTCAGATAAATCAAGTTAAGCAAACTTGTGCTAGTGCGAAAGCTTTAGCTATACAGGAGTTTATCTTCTCACCCACAGTTCAATAGTCACAAGACGTATGTCCCATGGAAAGTGTCCAACTTTCTCTTCCTTAGGTCATTTTTCCAGGGAATCCCAGTGTCGTCTAATACGCCTTTCCACCTAATCTGCTGAGAGCCCATCTCTGAAATCTTTATAGCTGAACCCTTTTATCACCAACTCAGGAAATTGGAACATTTCACTGAAACAGTTATCAAGTGCTTTTGCTTTCAGAACATCCATTGGCATAAGAGGCGGTACGACCTGCAGCTCCTCTAAAACCCGATGAGCAAAACATCACCCGAGATGTGCACGGACTGCAAACTCTCCCACACTCTGCCAACACTTCCCTAAATCAGATCAAGAGGATATTCCTGCTGCTATCGGTATACATCTAACAGATCACTGCTTCTCAATGACTTAGAAGATGAAAAGGCCAGTCCTGAGCTGGGAGGGAAGAAAAAGTCATGCAATGTCACGATTCCTTCACAAAACTATTCCTTGAAGTGATTTTAAGAAACTCTTTCCAGAACATGCTTCTGCTAAAATTCCTCTAATATAAATAAATGAGTTCATTTGTGCTCAAACACAGATAACCTGTATAAACAAGTTATTTATGGTTATTAAAAAACAGCTACTTAAAGGAGAAGTTCATTTCCAGAACAAAAATGTACAGATAATTTACTCACCCCCTTTCTCATCCGAGATGTTCATGCATTTCTTTCTTCAGTCGTAAAGAATTTATGTTTTTTGAGGAAAACATTTCAGGATTTCTCTCCGTATAGTGGACCTCTATGGTGTCTGTGAGTTTTAACTTGCAAAATGCAGTTTGAATGCAGCTTGAGAGGGCTCAAAATGATCTCAGATGAAGAAGAAGGGTCTTATCTAGCAAAACGATCAGTTATTTTCTAAAAAAAAAAAAAAAAAAAGACAATTTACATGCTTTTTAAGGGGAGACACTACAGGCCAAAACACTGTTTTTTAGGCGTCTGTCAAATTTGAGATTTTGGGCTTTTTGGTTTTTCATAAAGTGTTTTTTCAGACTAGTGGAAAGAAAACATCCAAAAGACACAGTGATGTTTCTTTTATAGCACTTCTATTACTAAAATAGATGGTAAATAGATTACTTTCTTTTTTGTGGCAATAGAGTTCAATTACAATTAATATTTTTAAATCTGTTTTCTCAAAATGAGTTTTTTCTTCTACTCTGAGCCACAAATCTCCACTTCTTACACACACACCAAACTTTACATTTTTATTCCTGTCTATATCCTGAAGGTTTTTACAGAGGGATTTGCTCATACATAATTTGCTTGATTATATACAGCATTTTATTTGCCCCAAAATTGAAAATATAGTGATTTCTGACTGTTCTAAGTATTTTCTGAGTGACAATGGAGTGACAAAAATTAGATACCCAAAATTCCCTCTGTAAAAACTTTTGACTAGTATGTCAAAAAAATAAAAATAAAATTTTTTTTTTTGAAACTGACTTTATCCAGTGTTTAGATTGTTGTACTAGAAATGTATGCAAATTAGCACATATTTCATTAAATATAGCCTCATTTGCATATTTAAACCTAACTTTTAGAAAACTTGTAATACAAAAAATGTTTGCAATTATCAGTGTAATTAATCAACTGGGTGAGCAAGGCATTTTTAACCCTATATACCTGCAGTGTCTTGCCTTAACCTCAAATGCTCGTCTTGTCAAGCTCTGCATAAACTCTGTGTATTCTGGTTCAAGACAGTTAGGGGGGGTTGAAAAACTCCCATCTCATTTTCTCTTTGAACTTCAAAATCATCTTACGCTGAAGAAGTACCGACCCAGTGTTTACAAAGTGAACGTGCAAAGACGATCAAACGCCCTTTACAAAAAAAGATAAAAAAGCGATGTTGGATGATTTTGAAGTTGGAGAAGAAAATGAGATGGGAGTTTTTTGACCTACTCTAACTGTCTTGAATCAGAATACAAAGAGTTCATGCAGAGCAAGGCAAGATGAGCATTTAAGGTTAAAAATTATACAAATTGTAATTTCATTTTAGAAAATAACTGATCTTTTCACTAGATAAGACCCTTTTTCTTTGGCTGGGATCATTTAGAGCCCTTTAAAGCTGCATTTAAACTGCATTTTGGAAGTTCAAACTCAAGGGAACCATACAAGTCCACTATATGGAGAGAAATCTAACATAATTTCTTTACGACTGCAGAGAGAAAGACATGAACATCTTGGATGACAAGGGCGTGAGTAACTTTTTTCTGGAAGAGAACTTCTCCTTTAAAGGTTCCAAACCTGTATGAGTTTCTTTCTTCTGCTGAACACAAATGAAGATATTTAGAAGAATATCAGTAACCAAATAGTTAAATAGTAGCCACTGACTACCGTAATATGCAAAAAAACAACAACAACAAAATACTATGAAAGTCAATGGCTACCATCAACTGTTTGATTAGTAATAAATGATCACAGAATTTATATTTTTGAGTGAACTATCCCTTTAATATAAAATTTAGCTAATGTTATTTGTTATGAATATTATATTTTGTTGCATCCTTTCCTTTTGGAAAAAGAAAAATTAAACAAATTAGATGTTGGTTTTTAATTATTATTAGAATATCTAAAATCTTAGGGTTCAAAAAAATCAAAATATTGAGAAAATTGCCTTTATAGTTGTCCAAAACAAATTCTTAGCAATGCATATTACTAATCAAAAATCAAGTTTTGATATATTTACAGCAGGAAATTCACAAAATATCTTCATGGAACATGACCTTTACTTAATATTCTAATAATTTTTGGCATAAAAGAAAAATCAATAATTTTGACCCAAACAGTGTATTTTTGGCTATTGCTACAAATATACCCGTGCTACTTACGACTGGTTTTGTGGTCCAGGGTCACACAAACACACACACACACACACACACACACACACACACACATATATATATATATATATATATATATATATATATTAGTGGTGGGCCGTTATCGGCGTTAACGTGCTGCGTTAACGTGAGACTCTTATTGGGCGATAAAAAAAATATCGCCGTTAATCTATTCTCAACGATGGGTTGGGAGCTGGGTCTAAACTACGTAAGCTATGATGACTTTCACCTTGATATTTTAGCGCGGATGACGTATACCTAGCCGAATTGCACTGTAGGGGGCGAGAACGAGTTTTCAACTTCTGTGAAATTACCACATCAAATGAGACGTGCAAACATGGATGCAGTTATGAAGCCGCTTCAGGGCAGGTTCGTGCGTTGCTAGACCCTTTTTACTGGGGCACGTGCCCCAGTGAAAATCTGCTGTGCCCCAGTAAAATCTCAAGTTTGAGTTATAATTTACTTTGATAATCCCGAAATAAAGACATTAAACTATATGCAACAACTGAACTGATGCTTCTAAAAGCAATGCAGTTTAATGGAAGACTATGCACGCAGAAATCCATGTCCGTGTGCGTCTGTGTATTTAACGGCAACGCGCACGTCGTGCAGCCTTTTGCACAGAAGTACTTGGTTACACAAGTTTGTATAAGTAATTATGTTGTAAATGCAATTGTCAAGCAGTTTGTGATGCATTTTGGAAACAGGAGATGAGCGCCTGATCTAATGCGCCACCTGACTTGAGAAACCCGTTCTCAAAGACTTACTTTTAGTCATTATTTAAGTAGCACACATATTCTGAAAATGCCTTCAGCAGAATTCAAATTAGCCATTTTAATCTAGATTAATCTAGATTAATTCCAAGATTTAATCTAGATTAATCTAGATTTAAAAAAAAATTTATATGCCCACCCCTAATATATATATATATTAGTGGTGGGCCGTTATCGGCGTTAACGTGCTGCGTTAACGTGAGACTCTTATCGGGCGATAAAAAAAATATCGCCGTTAATCTATTCTCAAAGTTGGGTTGGGAGCTGGGTCTAAACTACGCAAGATATGAAGACTTTCACTTTGATATTTTAGCGCGGATGACGTATACCTATACGAATTGCACTGTAGGGGGCGAGAACGAGTCTCCAACTTCTGTGAAATTACCACATCAAATGAGACGTGCAAACATGAAGTTAAGAAGCCGCTTCAGGGCAGGTGCGTGCGTTGTTAGACCCTTTTTACTGGGGCACGTGTCCCAATGAAAATCTGCTGTGCCCCAGTAAAATCTCAAGTTTGAGTTATAATTTACTTTGATAATCCCGAAATAAAGACATTAAACTATATGCAACAACTGAATTGACGCTTCTAAAAGCAACGCAGTTTAATCTAAGCACGGAGAAATCCATGCCCGTGCGCGTCTGTGTATTTACCGGCAACGCGAACGCGCACGTCGTGCAGCCTTTTGCGCAGAAGTACTTGGTTTCACAAGTTTATATAGGTAATTATGTTGTAAATGCAATTGTCAAGCAGTTTGTGATGCATTTTGGAAACAGGAGATGAGCGCCTGATCTAATGCGCCACCTGGCCCGTTCTCGAAGACATACTTTTAGTCATTATTTGGGTAGCACACATATTCTGAATGCCTTCATCAGAATTCAAATTAGCCATTTTAATCTAGATTAATCTAGATTAATTCCAAGATTTAATCTAGATTAATCTAGATTAAAAAAATTAATCTATGCCCACCCCTAATATATATATATATATATATATATATATAAAACTGTCACTTTTGAATCCTTGCTGAATAAGTGTATAAATACAGTAAAATAAAAAAGAGCATGATGGAGGCAGACAGCACAGTTTTGAAAATGAGTGACAAGTGTCAGTTCATATGACAGATTTTTCTCTTCATTCAAACTGAACAGAAAGAACTCATGAATTCTTAGTCTGCTTGATATCTTCAGTAGCTAGAGCTTTCTAATGCCGTGTGCCACTACTAAACAATTGCAAATTGAATTCAGGCAAGCCAGTCCTTTGCTCTCTCAAAACACTCAGTGCATTGAGATGTGTAGTAGAAAAATGGAAAACAGTCCTAATTATAACATGCTTGTGTTGTCAAAAAGGCAGTGTAATGGTTTTCTCATGGTGCTGGAGATTAAATTAGTTTGGTCACGTTCAGTCGCTCACTAACAAAACCCTGCATGTCCTCTCATCACTACAGTGACCAAAGAGCGCCTTTCATGAACCAATCTCCCATCATCTGTGCAGAGAGTGCATCAAATCAGTTGTATTCCCTCTTTCTGTTTGTCTCTTGTTCTGCCCATCTCTTCCTCTCTTTTATACTTGGTGATATATTGGTGTGGTTTTATTATTATAGTCGCTCTTATCTGTTTATCACCTACGTCTCCACTTTTGTCTGCTGTACCTGTCTGTCTTTGATGCCGTGTCTCGATACTCGCTGGGAGCTGGTGTGGCGTCAAGCTTTGTGATCTCCGGCTCTCTTTATTTTTTACTTTGTCTGTTGATCTATTTATTTTTATTTCTCAGTAACATCCTTTTCTACCTTCAGAAACGTTGTTGGAGTTTGATTTTGTCACCGAGCTGGAGAATATGAACAATGTTATGACCAAAATCGTATATCATGGTACAGTGTGAGTAATTTTATATCGCAATATGGTTATTTTTACTGTAAATACAACAAAGCAGTGTTATTTCATGATATTTGATGGTTGATATACATTATTCCCTTATAGTTTTTAATATTTTGAATGAGTTTTTATTTTTATATTTTCTGTTTTCTCTTTGAATTGAAAGTTTTACTAATTTTGTTTTGTGTTTGTTATTTTTTAGTGTCTATATAGTTCTTATTCATTTGTGTCCCTGGACCACAAAACCAGTCATAAGGTAAAATTTTGCAAAACTGAGATGTATACATCATATGAAAGCTCAATAAATAAGCTTTCTTTTGATGTATGTTTGTTAGGATAGGACAATATTTGGACGAATAAGTCTATTTGAATATCTGGAATCTGAGGGTGCAAAAATATTACATTTTGATATATTTACAGTAGGAATTTTACAAAAAATCTTCATGGAACATGATCTTTACTTAATTTCCTAATGATTTTTGGCATAAAATAAAAATAAAAAATTTTGAACCATGCAATGTATTTTTGGCTATTGCTACAAAATTACCCAGCGACTTAAGACTGGTTTTGTGGTCCAAGGTCACACACACACACACATATATATATATATATATGCACTGCCTCTCAAAAGTTTGGGATCAATAAGATTTTTTTTTTTTTTTTTTTTAAAGAAGTCTCTTATGCTCATCAAAGTTTCATTTATTTTTAATCAAAAATACAGAAAAAGGAGTAAAATTATGAAATATTATTGATATGTAAAATAAAAGTTTTCTTTTTTTAATATACTTTATAATATAATTTATATCTGTGATGCAAAGCTGAATTTTCATGAGCCATTATTCCAGTCTCCAGTCACACGATCCTTCAGAAATCATTCTAATATGGTGATTTATTATCAATGTTAAAAAAGTTTTGATACTTTTTACAGCATTCTTTGATGAATAAAAAGTTAAAAAGCATTTATTTTAAATAGAAATTGTTTGTAACAATATATTACCATTTAAAAGTTTGATATAAAACATTTTTATTCTCTTTTTTTTAAAGAAATGAATGCTTTTATTCAATAAGGATGTGTTAAATTGATAAGAAGTGATAGCAAAGATGTTAGAAAAGATTTCTATTTTGAATAAATGCTGTCTTTTTAAACGCTGTCTTTTTAAACCTTTTATTAAAAAATCCTGAAAAAAGAATCACATGCTCAAAAAAATGTTTAAGCAGCACAACTGTTCAATTATATAATAATATAATTTATAATAAAAGTAATAAATCAGCATATTAGAATGATTTCTGACAGATCATGTGACACTGAAAAATGGAGT
>NC_133362.1:11986251-12042906 GCF_049309525.1 Garra rufa | reverse complement strand
GGATAGTAAAAAAAAGGTTTAAAAATGCTCAAACCAACTTGACAGTCTTGCTGTCAGAATATTAAAATAATGTCTGAAGAATGATGTGACACTGAAGACTGGAGTAATGATGCTGAAAATTCAGCTTTAAATAATGTAATAAATTACATTTTAAAACATATTCAAAAAGAAAAACTTATTTTCAATTGCAATAATATTTCACAATATTACTGTTAGACATACACTGGCAAAAAAAATCGGCATGGACTACATTAGGCTAGCAAAATAACTATACTGTGAATACAAGTGGTTAAAAATAAATGCCAATTTAATTTAGTTGGCCAGAATCATCCAAACTGGCTTTGATATAGCCATCATAATCTAAATAAATAGCAAATAAAATTCACCAATTTTTTGCTGATGACTGTGAAAAATAAACTGGGTATAGTAGCCATGCAGGACTAATCCATAGTCAGATTGCAACATTACCATACACATAAAAATGGTACCTCTGTACAGATATGATCAGGTGTTCCTTCATCTTGGCTTAAGAAGTTTTCAATAATGTGAAAAGTGAAAAGATGAAGCTGATTGGCTGGTTTTTGTCACATGATCTGTAAACTTGCTGCCACATCACTTATAATGAGTGAGCTTGCCTACATTTGAAATAACGAATTTGATTGTGCAATGTGAACGGCCCCTTAGTAGGCCATATTCAGTGGGCAGCTCACTAGCACTGAATACATCCTTTCCCAAAGCAGCTCCGTGCAATTACGTCCAGTGTATTTTTTTAAATAACAGCCCGCCGCTTTATTCTGATGGCATGAGGCTTGAGAAACATTTCCTCCTCCCTCTCAATTAGACAGAGAAGACTGACTCCATTCTCAAAGTGCACCTGCAGGCTGACTTTAATGGCTCACCTACAGTAGCAGCAGATATCCAGCGGAGTTTAATTACAGTGACAGGATGAAATAGGTGGAGTTGATATCCAGCTCATCTTTTGAGATGGAGACTCAGATTTCTCTTTCCACTTCTAAATGGTACATACATACTCTGAGATGTGTTCAAAGTACAGGCAAACAACAAGAAAGACATATAGGCACAGAGAAAGAGAGCCCACGTGGACAGGAGCCAAAGAAAGCGGATCTGATCCAACCCCTAGTGCACTATCAATCTCAATGAAGTCACCTACCTTCTAAGAAGTGTCTACTTTGAAGCCGTAGCTTGGAAAAATAAAAGCTACTCATTATATCAAGTAGCTCAGCTAGTCAAAGTTCCCTTGTGAAAAATGATCTAGCTACACTATGAACAAAAAACAGCTATGTGGTGGATGAAGTACTTACGTAAAAGTACAGATTATCTATTACAATACTACTTCAGTAAAAGTGTAATTACTCATTTTCAAATGTAATTGATTTTTAATGTATTTAAGTATTAAAAGAATAAGAAATTATGTGTTTTTATAAAGTAATAACTCCATAAATATGCTTGAGAATGTAGTGAAGTTAAACTTTCCCTTAAAAAATTAAATAAAGGTACTTCTGTTCATCAAGGCTGCATTTATTTGATTAAAAATACAATAAAAATTGTAATATTGTGAAATATTATTGCAATGTAAAATAGTGGTTTTCTATTTCATTATAATTTAAAATAGAATTTATTCCTGTGATGCAAAGCTGAATTTTCAGCATCATTACTTCATCAGTCTTCAGTGTCACATGATCCTTCAGAAATCATTCTAATATGCTGATTTATTATCAATGTTGAAAACAGTTGTGCTGCTTAATAATTTTTTTAAACCTTTGATAGCTTTTCAGGATTCTTTGTTGAATAAAACATTAAAAAGAACAGCTTTTATTTATAATAGAAATCTTTTCTAACAATATACACTACCTTTCTAAGTTTGGAGTCAGTATTTTTTTTTTTTCTTGAAAGAAATGAATGATTCAGCAAGGATTTGTTAAATTGATAAAAAGTGACAGTAAAGACTTATATTGCTAGAAAAGATTTATATTTTAAATAAATGCTGTTCTTTTGAACTTTTTATTCATCAAAGAATCCTGAAAAAAGTATCACAGGGTCAAAAAAAAAATTATTAAGCAGCAATGTTTCCAAAATTGACAATAAAAGTAATAAATCAGCATATTAGAAAGATTTCTGAACAATCATGTGACGCTGAAGTCCAAGTAATGGCTAATGAAAATTCAGCTTTACATCACAGAAATAAATTATATTTTAAAATATATTAAAATTAAAAAAAAATGTTATTTTGAATTACAATAAAATTCATAACATTACTTTTTTTCTGTATTTTTGATCAAATAAATGGAACTTTGATGAGCATAAGAGGCTTTTTTAAAAACATTAAAAATCTTACTGATCCTAAACTTTTGAGCGGCAGTGTATATATAGAGTATGTGTGTGTGTATACATTTAGTTTGACAATTAAATACAGTAAAGATGTAAAATTACTTTGTTACTATGTACTGTAACTAATTAGTTTAAAGTTTAAATAGTTAAAATGTAATAATGTAGAATGTAATAATGTAAACCACAGCACTAAATTACAAAAAAAATCATGCCACTTTGAGGTTCTATAATGATTCAAATTAATTGGTGAACCATTTATTTGAATCACTTCATTAAATAGATCATTAAACTCTCTAAAATGAATCATATTTCCCAAAAATGTTCTATGCTTTTTTACCATCTTAAAGTGTGTTTGATTATTGCCTCAGCTTATTTTGTTAAAGGCTGTGTGTGCAAAACAGTTATATAATGTGTTGTGCAACACTGCTACTTGTTGGAAAAAATAGCTTGGTACTGGTAAAGCTTGACTGCTTTGACAGTTACTGACACACAGCTGAAAGATGCATTTACGTCACTAAAACCCAACACTGCTTCTAAGTAAAGCATAATGAACAAAATGACATCAAACTGACTGATTTCAAACACTGTAAACAGTCAACAACTCTATTAAAGCACACCACACAAATAGCCCACAAATATACAAGCTATAGCTGTTAGCATGGCTTTTCATATAACTTTCATCAAGTTTTCATATTGTATGACACTCTATGAATTTATGACAGCTAGAGAGTTACCTCCGATGCTGGCTGTCCGCCACGCAAGCTATTTCTAAACTATTTCAGCATTGATCCCATTTGCTTCTGACCTGTCATTCTTTACAACGACCTCTCCAAATTTGGCCATAAGCATGTGGCTGTCACACACGATTTTGCCTCACTAATGCTGTTTTTTTAGACAAAGTGGTGAAACAAAGTTTAGAAACTGTCAAACTTTACGAAGAGATCTTAATAAGTAAATAAGATAAAAGATAAATAAGTAAAGAGATGACAGCTCCTTTTTTCCTTTCTTTGATGCATCAAAGCTATTGACAGGTCTTTTTTGTGCAATTCCCACATTGTTGCTTCCCAGAAAAACTGCCCTTTAGTGGAACTCCAATAGTTTGGAGTAGGTGAAAATGGCGCATGGCGCTTGCGGTGAAGCCCAGTTACAAATAATGTTATAAAGAGCCCAAAAAAGAACGTTTGCTGTGTTTGTTTCTTTATGAACACATTTGGAGAAATTTTGCATTACATGATTGCTGACCAATGGATCCTCAGCAATGTCCTACCATAAAAATATCAAAACTTGATTTTCGATTAGTAATATGCATTGCTAAGAACGTCATTTGAACAACTTTAAAGGCAAATTTCTCAGTATTTAGATTTTTTTGCACCCTCAGATTCCAGATTTTCAAATAATTGTATCTCAGCCAAATATTTTCCCATCCTAACAAACCATACATCAACGAAAGCTTATTTATTCAGCTTTCAGATGATGTATAAATCTCAATTTTAAAAAAAATTTACCCTTACGACTGCTTTTGTGGTCCAGGGTCACATATTATCATATCATGAGATTATGATACTGTTACATCCCTACTGTTAATTGATTGACTGGAGTCACACACTGCAAAAAACGCTTTTCATACTTTTTTTTGTCTTGTTTCCAGCCAAAATATTTAAAAATTCTTAAACCATAAGGATATTCTAGACAAGTAAAAATGATTGTCTTGTTTACAGAAAAAATAAGTCAGAATTAAGTGAGTTTTTCCTTAAAACAAGCAAAATAATCTGCCAGTGGGGTAAGCAAAATAATCTTATTTCAAGCAGAAATTTGGCATTCTTATTGTGACATTTTGCTTAATTTTAACTTCTTTTTCTGCAAACAAGACATACATTTTTACTTGTCTACAAAATCCTTCTTGATTTAAGAATTTTTAGATATTTTGGCTCGAAACAAGAAAAAAAAACATTTAGTGCAGAGAATCAATTGGTGATGCAAGTTCTCCAAATCTGTTCTTATGAAAAAACAAACTCATCTACATCTTAGATGTCCTGATGCGAACACCCTGGGTGAACTATTCCTTTTAAAAACACAGCAAGTTCATTTTGGGGTTGGCTTGGACCAAGTTTGAATTTTTCAAGATGCAACATGGCTTGACAAGCACAAACGACATTCAGTTATTCTATGTCCTCTCCAGACACACAAGACAACACGGCAAACCTAAACGACTCCCATTATAATTAATGAAGCTGTCTACACTGGAAGTACGCGTCTGCGACACCATTTTCAGACTGCTGTAAGAAATTGCATCATGGTTATTCTGCGGCATAAAGAGTATGGCAGAATTTCAGCCGCCGCACGTTATGCACAATTTGACCACCTAGCCCAGCACATAACATCCTCACTGTGCTCTTCAAATCATAGAAAAATCTATAACAATAAACGCTGCATGAACAGACAAGGATATCTGAAAATGTCAACTATAGACGCCCACCAATCTTTTATCCTCAACCGCTAATCTGAACAGTCTGACAATAGTCACAATTTATTTGCCTCTATTTCCACTCAGCCTCGCGGCATTTCCAGCAACGTTTTGAGATTTTTATTACGGTTGTCAGTTTGTCTTTGGCAGACGTGACGGTATAATTCATACATCATCAGACGCTCCGTTTGGAGAGCTGTATCTGGCTGCTTCGGTAATGAAGGTGTGCAGAGAAGACGCGGAGACCGATTTGCGGGACGCTGCCACACAGAGATAGAGATACAATTATCTCTCTGACTTCGCTCAGAGCGTAAACGCTGGGCTGTAACATCCCATTTCACCAACTCCAGGAATGAAATTGAAAGTTATGGTGCTGGAGAAAAGGTGTGAGGTTTATTTTGCAAAAGTGCTAAATAAAATCTCTCATGTTAGTGACAGGCGAATGAATGATGGACAGAACTTGGAGTCTCACCCTCAGTGTTTTGAGCCAAGATTTTGGTGGTGATAACAAACAAGCCAATCGCCAACCCCAGACAGCCCGATCGCCACCAGCGCCTCCTCATCTTCAGTTACTGCCTACTGCCAACCCACCTGTGAAAAAACAGAGAGTTGGTTTCATTTTTAGTCCAAAAAGGCCAATATATCACTGTTAATGGTGCAGCACTAGACAGTCTAGCAGAAAATACATAACAAAATCAACAGAAATCTTTGGTGTAATGCTGCATCCATATTGATGGGTTATTCAGAGAACACATCCACTTTGCTTTCTACATATTAAAATCAGGCACATTGTTCAAACACTTCATCTGAGACTTTATCCTTGACACCAGTGGATGTTTGTTACCCAACGCACACATTCTTTTGCACAAGTCAATACATTTCTCATGCCAATGACTTTAGTGCAGATTCAGTCAAAATCAGATAAGTCTTCAGTTAAGCTGGTGTGTGGATATTGGGTCAAAGTTTCAGTCACAGTAACCGATGAGTGCACACACTGAATAACACTTTCTAATCCCAAAATGCAAGTTACATAGCAAAACAAAAGTAGAAAAGATAGATAGCAATAAATACAGTAAGAACTATGGGCCCTGTGGATTTATTCAGAAAATAAAAACTCCTCAACATGTATTCAATTTGTCAATTAGGTCTTAAAAGTGGATAACACATGCAGAACTCTGTCATTTTTGACATTTTTTAAAGTCCCCTGTCTTGCAAAGGCTAGTTTCATAACTTGCATTTAATGAATTCTAAAATAAATAAATAAAACCACATTTTGCCTAATTTGAACATTCTCTTCAAATGACTGTTGTCTCCAAGTACTGATACTTTAGGAAGAAAAAAGAAAAGAAAAGCAAAACAAAACAAAACAAAACAACATGAACAAAATTATTGGCAGATCTGAGAGACCATAATAAATTGTATAAAAACAAACAAACAAACTAAAAAAAACTTCCAAACACATTGTATTCATCTTGTCTACTTAAAAGTAGATAATACATGCAAAAATCTGTTATTTTTGACAGTCCGCTGTCTTGCAAATACTGGTTTCATAACTAGCATTTAATCAATAAATACATTTTGCATAATTTGAAAATTCACATACTTTAGGAAGAAAAATAAAATAAGATAAAATAAAATAAAATAAAATAATAGGAGCATAATTATTGGTTGTAGTTGAAATAATGCCAGATATGAGGGACCATCATAATTTGTATAAAAAAACAAACAAACAAACAAAAATCCCAAACACGTTGCATTCATCTTGTCTACTTAAAAGTACATAATACATGCAAAAATCTGTCATTTTTGACATTTTTTAAAGTCCGCTGTCTTGCTAATACTGGTTTCATAACTAGCATTTATTCAATAAATAAATTTTGCATAATTTGAACATTCTCTTCAAATGACTGCTGTCTCCAAGTACACATAGTTTTGGAAGAAAAATAAAATAAGATAAAATAAAATAATAAAATAAAATAAAATAAAATAAAATAAAATAAAATAAAATAAAATAAAATAATAGGAGCCAAATTATTGGTTGTAGTTGATATGATGCCAGATTTGAGAGACCATCATAATTTGCATAAAATAAAATAAAAATAAAAAAATAAAAAACGTGTTCATGTTGTCTACTTACAAGGTCTTAAAATTAGATAATACATGCAGAATTTGGTCATTTTTGACATTTTTGCAAAGTATTGCAAAGATTAGTTTCATAACTAGCATTTAACGAATTCTAAAGTAAATAAAAAAAAAATTGCATAATTTGAACATTCTCTTTAAATGACTGCTGTCTCCAAGTACACACACTTTATTTAGAAAGAAAATAAATTAAATTATAGGAGCAAAATTATTGGTTGTAGTTAAAATGATGCCAGATTTGAGGGACCATCATAATTTGTATAAAATAAAATTAATTAAAAAAAAAACACGTTGTATTTATCTTATCTACTTACAAGGTCTTAAAAGTGGATAATACATGAATTCTGTTGTTTTTGACATTTTTAAAGCTCCCTGTCTTGCAAAGGCTAGTTTCATAACTAGCATTTAATACATTCTAAAATAAATAAATAAATATTTGCATAATTTGAACATTCTCCTCAAATGACTGTTGTCTCCAAGTACTGATACTTTAGGAAGAAAGAATAAAAGAAAAGAAAACAAAACAAAACAATATGAACAAAATTACTGGTTGTAGTTGAAATGATGCCAGATTTGAGGGACCATCATAACTTGTATAAAAAAAACAACCAAACAAACGAAAAAAACTCCTAAACATGTTGTATTCAGTGTGTCTACTTAAAAGTAGATAATACATGCAAAAATCTGTCATTTTTGACATTTATTAAAGTCCCCTGTCTTGCAAATACTGGTTTCATAACTAGCTTTTAATGAATAAATACATTTTGCATAATTTAAACATTCTCTTCAAATGACTGTCTCCAAGTACACAAACTTTTGGTAGAAAAATAAAATAAAATACAATAAAATAATAACAAAACAAAACAAAACAAAACAAAATAAAATAAAATAAAATAAAATAAAATAAAATAAAATAAAATTAAGAGACCATCATAATTTGTATATAATAAAAAAAAAATTTAAAAAATAAAAAAACTCTAAACACGTTGTATTCATGTTGTCTACTTACAAGGTCTTAAAATTGGATAATACATGAAGAATTCAGTCATTTTTGACAAAGACTTCATAACTAGCATTTAATGAATTCTAAAACAAATAAACAAAATTTCCCATAATTTGAATTTTGAAATTTGTCTCTTTAAATGACTGTTGTCTCCAAGTACACATACTTTAGAAAGAAAAAATAATAATAATAAAATAAAAAAATATAGGAGCAAAATTATTGGTTGTAATTGAAATTATGCCAGATTTAAGGGACCATCATAGTTTGTATGAAATAAAATGTATTAATAAAAAATTTAAAAAACGAACTAACCAACTATAACCTAAACGTGTTGTATTCATTTTGTCTACTTACAAGTTCTAAAAAGTGTATAATACATCCAGAATTCTGTCATTTTTTACATTTTATTATTAGTATTATTATTAGTAGTAGTATTTATTATTATTTAATAATTAATGAAAATTAATAATTACTTAAATTATTAAAATATTAAAATAATAAAATAAAATAAAATAAAATAAAATAAAATAAAATAAAATAAAGAAGCAAAATTATTGGTTGTAGTTGAAGTGATGCCAGATTAGGGGGACCATCATAATTTGTATAAAATAATTTTCACACATTAAATACTGACATATTTTATGACTGAAGTCTGAGTCTAGGGTAAAACAATAAAATAGATCTAAAGGCATCTAAAAAGCAGCAAAAAAATTTTTTTTGCTGCTTTTCAGGTGTCTTTAAATCTGTTAAAAAAGGTAAAAAGTTTGACATAACAACAAATAAATGAATGAATTACAATAAAATGTTACAAATAAATAAAATAAACAACCATTAATAAAAACTATATCTAGCTGATATAATTTTCTCAATTCACCCACCATTTGGATCTTTGGTGTTTGTACTAGAAAACAATTCTCATTATAAAGGCATTCTCAGAAATACAGATTTAATCTATTTTGCTTTGTACGTTTTTGATGCGCAAGGACAGATGTTACTTGACTTTGTACAAAAATACACATGGGATTACAGCATTCATTTGTGGATGTGTGTGTGTGCGTCCCATCGTGAGGCTGGCTGTCTCGACGGTTGCTGCCTACACGCGGAGGTTGATGTAGAGATAAACTTAAAAAACAAGTGTCTCCATTTGATCTGTCACCTGTATTCATACTCACAATCTCTACTATGTGCCTGCGGCAGCCGTATAAGCCACTGAAACGGCTTTAAATCCATCCGCTGATGTGCGTCAACACAGTCATCTAAATACAACATCAGACCACGCCGCCGCCACTGTCAGATTCTCTATTCCCAAAAGAGTGTAAGCAAGTCTCTGGAGCCTGATGGGTGAAAATGATAGTTCCCACTTTAACATTTCCACAGAGTGCTCAACAACGGTGACAATACACAACAAGAAGGGCTAGAGAAACATAAGAACTTGCTAACGCTGTCTTTCGTGTTCTCCGCTTTGATGTGGAGGTTTGAGGAGCGTAAGCAAGGTCCAAAATTAACTTTCCGCCAATGACGGATGAGCTGAAAGTATTTCACAGCTGTAAATATCTCTTACTGACCATGAAAGTGTAGTTTTGCATTGCAATTCCTAAAAATGAACAAAATGTAAGCAGTGCTGGCCAGTGCCAGTGAAACAGTTGCATTCAACCTCACACATACAGCTAAAGTCAAAAGTTTACATACACCTCGCAGAATCTAGTAAATGTTAATTATTTGACCAAAATAAGAGGGATCATACAAAATGCATGTTATTTTTCATTCAGTACTGACCTGAATAAGATATTTAACATAGAAGGCGTTTACATATTGTCCACAAGAGATAATAATAGTTTAAAAAAAAATAATTTATAAAAATGACCCCGTTCAAAAGTTTACATACGCTTGATTCTTAATACTGTATTACCTGAATGATCCATAGTTGTCTTTTTTTTATTTAGTGTTCATTAGTCCCTTGTTTGTCCTGAACAGTTGAACTGTCCGCTGTTCTTCAGAAAAATCCTTTAGGTCCCACAAATTCTTTGGTTTTTCAGCATTTTTGTGTGTTTGAACCCTTACCAACAATGACTATGATTTTGAGATCCATCTTTTCACACTGAAGACAACTGAGGGACTCATATGCAACTATTACAGAAGGTTCGGATGCTCAATGATGCTCCAGATGGAAACACGATACATTAAGAGCTGGGGGGGTGAAAACTTCTTGAATTTGAAGATCAGGGTAAATTTAACTTATTTTGTCTTCTGGGAAACATGTAAGTATCTTATGTAGCTTCTGAAGTGCAGTATTAAATGAAAAAATACGATATTTAAGCAAAATAAGAAAAACTGACACATTTTCATTCTGTTCAAAAGTTTACACCCCCCGGCTTAATGCATCGTGTTTCCTTCGGAAGCATCAGTGAGCGTTTGAACCTTCTGTAATAGTTGCATATGAGTCGCTCAGTTGTCCTCAGTGTGAAAAAATGGATTTCAAAATCGTACAGTCATTGTTGGAAAGGGTTCAAATACACAAAAATGCAGAAAAACCAAAGAATTTGTGGGACCTAAAGATTTTTTCTGAAGAACAGTTTTAACTGTTCAGGACAAACAAGGAACTCATGAACAACTATCACTAAACAAAAAAGACAACTGTGGATCATTCAGGTAACAACACAGTATTAAGAATCAAGTGTATGTAAACTTTTGAACAGTGTCATTTTTATAAATTTAATTTTTATTTTCTCTTGTGGACTATATGTAAATGTCTTTTCTTTAAAATATTGTATTCAGCTCATTACTAAATAAAAAATAACATGCATTTTGTATAATCCCTCTTATTTTGGTAAAATAATTAACATTTTTTAGATTCAGCAAGGTGTATGTAAACGCTTGATTTCGACTGTATATAAAAACTGATTGGAATCAGTCAAAATTCATGAAATCATCAAACACGTCTGTCCAGATAACAAATAAGACAAATACGTTTTAGTGCACTTCTGAGTATTTGAGATCAAGCAAGAAAAAGAGACTCACCACCAAAACCAACTTGCATTATTGCTTCTGCTGTGATCTTTCTAAACAATGCTGTGCTGCTTGCACATGAATTGCGAATACTGCAACTTCATATGGCCACTGAAATGAACATGCATTGCTTACAGGTTGCAGATACGAACTATAAAAGACCTCTGAAATAAGATTTCAAGAATAAACTCCATTCCAGACAGCTATCTAGACACACAATCACACATCTAAAACAGCTTTTGCATTTATGAAAGCACACTCTCAGAAGCAGGTATATAGTTCAGTCAAAGAGGACATCTCTCTGCCTTTCTTCTCTATAACAAATGATTCATCATTTGCTCTCAACATGCATTTTTCCCCCACTACCTCTGTCCTTTAATCAAAGTATAATACACACAGTTCCAAGCTCAGAGTCCTTTTTAAGCCTCATTAACAGTCATGGCAACAGACGCCACTTTCCCCGGCTGCTATCTGGACCCTTAAGACACGCTGAAATCTGTCTATATATCAAAAACTTTCCTCTATATTTATTCCCTTCACTTTCTACGCCTCACACGTGGATCTGTGAGAATGACGGATAGTTGCAGTGTGAAACGGCTGTGTTGACGGTTTCATTACGGAATTGTTACAGAACGACACGCATTACAACCCACAGAAACCAACCGAGAAACAGACACACTGTAGTAGAAATAGTAGAGAAATAATTAGAAAATAAGAAACATTGACAGATCTTCATTCTGTTCAAATGTTTACACCCCCCGGCTCTTAATGCATCATGTTTTCATCTAAAGCATCAGTGAGCATGTATTTATTCCCTTCACTTTCTACGCCTCACACGTGGACCTGTGAGAATGACGGACAGTTGCAGTGTGAAACGGCTGTAGTGATGGTTTCATCACGGAATTGTTACGGAATGACACGCATTACAACCCACAGAAACCAACCGAGAAACAGACACGCTGTAGTGGAAATAGTAATTAGAAAATAAGAAACATTGACAGATTTTCATTCTGTTCAAAAGTTTACACCACCAGGCTCTTAAAGGAGTAGTTCCCTTCTGGAACAAAAATTTACAGATAATGTATTCACCCCCTTGTCATCTAAGATGTTCATGTCTTTCTTTCTTCAGTCGTAAAGAAATTATGTTATTTGAGGAAAACATTTCAGGATTCCTTTCCATATAATGGACTTCTATGGTGCCCTCGAGCTTACAAAACGTAGACTTACAAAATGCAGTTTCAATGCAGCTTCAGTCTTACCTAGCGAAACAGTCTTCTGTAATAAAAAAAAAAAAAGACAATTTATATACTTTTTAACCTCAAACGCTCATCTCAGCTAGGTCTGCGTGAACTGTTTTTTTTTTTTTTTGTTCAAGACAGTTAGGGTATGTCAAAAAACTCATTTCCTCCTCCAACTTCAAAATCATCCTACATCGCTGAAGTGAACGCCCTTTACAAAAAAGGTAAAACAAAGGCAAAACAAAAAGGGCAATTTTGAAGCTGGAGGAGGAAATGAGAAAGGAGTTTTGAGACATACCCTAACTGTCTTAAACCGGTAAAAACAGAGCTCACGCAGACCTAGACAAGTTGAGTGTTTGAGGTGAAAAAGTATACAAATTGTACATTTTTGTTAGAAAATAACCGATCCTTTCGCTAGATAAGCCGATTCCTTGGCTGGGATCGTTTAAAGCCTTTTTTTAGCTGCATTTTGAAAGTTTAAACTCGGGGGCACCATAGAAGTCCACTATATGGAGAGGAATCTTGAAATGTTTTCTCAAAAAACATTTATTTACGACTGAAGAAAGAAAGACATGAACATCTTGAACGACAAACAGAGAAACAGACACTTTGTAGTGGAGATGGTAGAGAAAAAACACTGATTGAAACCATTTAGGCTGCATTTAGGGAATGCACTGATAAACTGATAAAATGTGTAGCTTGAAGGCAAAGTCAAATTGGATAAATGCATCTGCCAAATGCATAAATTTTAAAGTATATTCTGCCCTTATTTCTACACTGTAAAAAACAACATAGGCTCACTGGAAACACATGCCTCTATATACATTTCTGCAAAACTGAAAAAAACATATGTATATGCAAGAATCACTGCAGTTTCTAGTTGAAATGAACACTAGAGGCAGTAAACCTTTTATTCCTTTTTACAAAATGATTTACAAGTACTGAGTTTGGATTAATAAAGCCTAATTTTCACACAAATACTTGCAGAATAATATGTTATGGCTTCAAAACAATTGTAACATCCTGCGCAATTTAAAAACTGATCCTTTTGAACATTGTAGTCACATATACAGCTTCATATGCATAAGTTTTCTAATTTAGTAGGTTTGCTTGATAGCTCACGCGATACTGCATTGCACTTGAGTGATGAAGAGCTCTAGTACGAATCCCGTGAAACTATGGTTCGATAAAACAGCTCAAATCTGCGTAAGGAAGTTTACATAGCATAGCTGCATCAACAAATGCGTTTGTTAACACAACTGGTTAGCTTTAGGGATGGGTTTGGTGTAGGGGATATACTTTACGTATCTCAAGCAGCGTAATAAAAACACAGCAAAACACGCCTGTACCAATGCAATAAATACATGCCACATGTATTGAACACGTTTTAGCACCACTCTCTGGAAATTTCACTTTGAAACTGCCGTGAAACGTGTAGTAAGGCACATATATAGAGGCATGTATTTTCATGAGCCTGGGTTTTTCAAAGTGGTAAAAACAAGGATCATTTTAGTATGTTTTATAAAAAAAATAAATAGTACAATTTCAGTTTTTGTACTTTAAAATTCAGGTTTATATCAATGTGTTAATTGCTATTTCTTTGTTTTTCAGCGTATAATAAACCACAAAATAAATATATTTAATATTAATTACTTGATGCCAGAAATCACAAAATACGAGGACAGACGGATGACTCTTTAAATGAACATCAGATGAAAGTAATCCAAATTGGATGGCAAAAAAATCAGATCTCATAAACTTGTGTATACTTGTATGCCAAATTCATCCAATCTATGCCAGATATCTGTGGAGGAAGAAAAAAAAAAAACAGCAGTGGGTGATAGCATAAATGCTGCCTTAGATTGACAACAATCCAGTTTTCAAGGCTGAAGGTGCTCAATAAATCAAAACAGGAAAGTGAAAATGCTATTCTCTGCTAGACTTTCCTATAAAACTCAGTGTGTGTGTGTGTGTGTGTGTGTGTGTGTGTGTGTGTGTGTGTGTGTGTACACATATATAAATATTCTGTATGCATGTTATTATTTTATTAAACAAAATAAAATATCTGTAATTAAAATAAAAAAAGTGAACCTCCTTTTCAAACCAGATGAATAAACCATCATGAATAAACTATGTCTTGATATACAGAATATGGGCCATTCTACATATTTGGTTCAAAGTCAGAGTTGGAAAAAAAATTCAAAAATTTTTGTATTTATACAAAATGTATAATATCCAATGTAAACATTTCAGAAAGTTTTGGAATATTTGTCCTCACACCAAATTTGTTACTACCGAAACAGTAATGTAGAATTAAATAAGAAGCATTGTATGGACCTATTAGGACTTTGCTATAATGTTAATTTTAACAATATTTCAAGTGTGATTTATAAGATTTGTTGCGTTTTGAATCCAATTTTTTTTTTTTTTGTAAAAGGCAAAAACCTGCTCATACTGTTTCCAAACTTAAGGATTCATTCATTTGAAGAAACATTGAACCAAACACCATCATATATATCTGTGACCGCACATTTTTGGTAGTGACAGTAATGTTTTGGTAGTGACCACATCACATTACAGAATTTTAACTTACTAAAACACAACTTAAACATACTAAAATACAAAAAAATTTGCATAACTGTACTAAAATTATGTTTATTTCCCCCAAATAAAGGATTATGTGTTCCCTTTGGCACTGCCAAAACACTGATGACAGGTTTCAGTTGTGACTAGGGTTGCAAAAATGTGGAAAATTCCAGTAAATGTCACTTTGCAAACTTTGCAGGATTTTAAAAAATCTTCCTGGGATTTTTGGAAAGTTTCTGGAAATTTACCGGAATTTTTTCACTCCTTTGAAAAAGGGGTGAAAATTAAATGTTGTGAAATAATTTCAAATAAAGTGTTAAATTATAGAAATAATGGTGTCTTTAAAGTTTCATAATTTACAAAAGAAATATAAAATAAATGTTGTTTTTTAACTTCACTTTATTTTATTTTTTTTAAAAACAGCAATGGAATAAAATGCAAATATTATTTCAATATCGTTTTCATAAGTTGAAATTTAGGGGTTAGGGTTTCGAGACAGCCACCTCTCAATTGCTAGTACACAAGAAATTATGATTTTATGTATATATTAAGCTTATATTTGAAATATAATTGGGTTTTAATAGATAATAAAATAATCTTAGTAAACATCTAAGATTGAATACTTAAATGTTTTTTAAATGTACTTTCTGGTTGTGGGACAGCAGTATGCACCGATTCTGTACAATACTGTATGTATGCATACATAAATTACACAAAACTGAATGCAAAAGTTATTTTTTGTTGCTGAATATCCTGTTTCTTTTACAAAAAAAAGAAAATAATTCTAAAGCATGAATTGTTGAGAGACCATTTGACTAGACTGCAGCAAACTATGGTTTGAAATGTGTATCATTTCATAATCAGTATGAAATGATTCACATACTATTTGAAAGAATAGTCAATAGTAGTTAAAATTCAGTGTATATAGTGAAGTATGCAATACGCAGATCTCTAGTATTCCATTCCGAATAAAGCCAGTGAAGCACTCTTTAGCAGACGGAGATCATTCACATTTCATTCATGAGTGTGTTTTCTATTAACCAGCTGATCTACACTACACTCAGCCCTCATGACTGCATTTGCTCTCTTTAGCTACATATTTAAAACAACAGAGGGACTGAATAATCTCATATCATCTTGAGAGCAGATTGAAACCTGCAGCCCATCTTGCTGCTGAAGTAAGAGCGAGCGCAGCAAGTTTGATCAGCCCTTAAATGCATCATTATTGTGCTGCCTGTAATGTTCTATTATTCCAACAACACTCTTCAAATTCTCTGCCTGCGTTTCTTAAGATGAGCACAGATGGCTGGGCAGGGTTTTATTATCAAGGGTCTATGCATCTTTCACAGTAACATTTGATATCAAAGTACAAAGCTGCTGGATTTCCGGCAGGATCCAAAGACCTCTGAACAAGCTGCCTCCTGCTGTCAAAATTACCCAGCAGACATGAAGTTCCTAAACACCAACCCCGACAGCAAACGTTTTACATCCAGACTGTTATCCCTCAAACACCAGCTCTCGTAGGTCTGGATTTCCTCTGATCTGTATTGCTATCAAAACACACAACTGATGTCAGAATGACAACGCGGTGATTTAATTAGCATTCGTTGACCCCGAACAGAAAGAGCAATTTTTCTATTGGGATTTAACGCATTTGCATAATTTCAACATATTGCTTATGCTCATGAGTTGTGTCTGTGAAATTATCAGTAGGGCAGACAGGGGCAAATACAGTTCTTCAATAACAAATAAGGTACTTAAAGAAAAATAAAATAAAATAAAATAAAATAAAATAAAATAAATGTCAGATGTTGAAATACAGTAAGAATACAAGACTATAAAATAATTGTGGAATTGTCTGAGGTCAAACTGAGATTTCATGACTTTTAGAAATCTCATTAATTGCAGTTTTTCTCGGTATAACAAAGGTTTTAAAATAAAATAAAATAAAATAAAATAAAAAATGGACAGCTGTTGACATACAGTAAAAATACAAAACTATCAAACAAATGTGGAAATGTCTGACGTCGTATTGAGATTTCAGGACTTCTAATTGTAGATTTTGCTGTCTCGGCATAACAAGAAAATACATTTAAAATAAATTATTTTTTAAAATATTTTTTAAAGTCTCACGTCTTGCAAAGATAATAAATAAATAAAATCACATTTTGCATAATTTGAACATTATCTTCAAATGAGTGTTGTCTCTAATAACTCACATTTTAGGAAGAAAAAATAAATAAAATAAAATAATAATAAAAAATAAATAAATACAATTTTTTACATTTTTTAAAGTCTCATGTCTTGCAAAGATAATAAATAAAATCCCATTTTGCATAATTTGAACATTGTCTTCAAATGACTGTTGTCTCTAAATACTCATACTTTAGGAAGAAAATACATAAATTAATTAAATTAAATTAAATTAAATTAAATTAAATTAAATTAAACATATTGAACAGCTGTTGACATACGGTAAGAATACATATCTATAAAATAAATGTGGAAATATTTGAGGTCATATTGAGATCTCATGACTTTTTGGATATCTCATGAAGTGCAGATATTTCTATCTCAACATAACAAAGGATTTAAAAATATATGTATAAAAATAAATTAAAATAAAATAAAATAAAATAATCTGGCCACCCATCAAGGGTCCTTTCCCAGCCAACAGTCCGATGGGACAGGCTCCAGCATCCCCACACAACCCTAAAATGAAATAATTTAAATTAAATACAAAAATAAAATAAAATGAAATAAATAATAAATAAAATAAATACAAAAATAAAATGAAATAAAACAGTACGGCAGTGACATTTAGCAAGAATACAAAACTATAAATTAAATTTGGAAATACTTGAGCTCATATTGAAATCTCATCACTTTTGATTGCAGACTTTGCTATCTTGGCATAACAAAAATTAATAATAATAATTTGTTACATTTATATAGCGCTTTACAGTGTCAGGGGTATCTCCTCATCCACCACCAGTGTGCAGCATCCACCTGGATGATGCAAAGGCATCCATAGTGCATCAGAACGCCCACCACACACCAGCTTACTGGTGGAGAGGAGACAGAGTGATGAAGCCAATCGGAATATGGGGATGATTTGGAGGCCATGATGGTCAGAGGCCAATGGGCAAATTTGGTCACACCTCTACTCTTTTCGAAAGACATCCTGGGATTTTTAATGACCACAGAGAGTCAGGACCTCGGTTTAACGTCTCATCCGAAGGACGGTGCTTTTTGGCAGTATAGTGTCCCCGTCACTATACTGGGGTGCTAGGACCCACACAGACCACAGGGTGAGCACCCCCTGCTGGCCTCACTAGCACCTCTTCCAGCAGCAACCTAGTTTTCCCAGGAGGTCTCCCATCCAGGTACTGACCAAGCTCAACCCTGCTTAGCTTCAGTGGGCAGTCTTGGGCTACAGGGTGATATGGCTGCCGGAGAAAATAAAATGAGATAAAATAAAAACATTTAAAATAAAAAAGTTTCATATTTAAATAAATAAAATCACATTTTTTATCTCAGCATTACAAAGGATTAAAAAAAAGATACAAATAAAATAAAACAAAAAAATCCAGCTGAATGAAACTAAATAAATTGAATACAAAAATTAAATGAAATAAAATAAATACAATAAAATAAAACGACAGTGACATATAGGAAGAATACAAAACTATAAATTAAATTTGGAAATATTTGAGTTCATATCTCATGACTTTTGATTGCAAACTTTGCTATCTTGGCATAACAAAAAACACTTTGAGATACTGTAGAAATCCCTTTTTAAACTGAAGAGAATGTTTTGTTTTGTTTTGGTTTGGTCTGAGAAGAACAATCTGAAAAGCAAGAGACTCAATTTGTTTTCCAAATAATCTCACTTGCTATCAGGAAAAACAATTGAGATGTTAAAAATATCTTATTTGTGATTTTCGTCTGGGCTGTAATGTTTAGGAATTTAGAGTTTTTTCCATAGCTGGCTGTTAATCTAATGAATAGTGTTTGAACTATGAGAGTGTTTCTTTCTTTACTCAAGAGCCGCCTCACCCTTTTTGCGTGTGGTGAAGGATAATGGATCAAAGTGATTGGTATCACTACATTTCAGCAAAGCAATCAGGGGTAAGAAGGCCATTGCTGTTACTGTGGACTATAATATCAGCAAAGCACACCTGCCTAATAGCACCCTGCTTTTTTCCACTGTCACAGCCAAATAAGAAATCAATGGAAATTGCTGACATCTCGCGCTAAAGTCTATTACAGTCAATGTCCGACGGTCTTTTATTCATAAAATGTTCTGTCAAGCTAAACCCCTCATCAAAGACACTTTGATGCTATGTCATGCTAGGACACTGTTTTGCATTTCTAAATAATTTAAAAAGACTAAACTTCACTGACAAGCCAGTCATTCACCCAGCATGCTTTCAGAAGCCACCCGAAGGATGATCACATGATGGGTAACTGATCGCAGACAGGCCGCATTTCCAGTGAATCACTTGTCATAGACACCAAACACTGACAAGACGTTACTGAAACCTCCCAGTAAAGGTAAAATAAAACACTGTGCTTCCTCCTGCCTTAAAAAACTGAATTATGCAATTATTTACTCAACCTCATGCCACTGCAAATTCTAATTTATGGTGTAACAGTACAAAACTAACAGATTTTGTTTCACCATACACTACCAGTCAATTTTTTTTAACAGTAAGATTTTTAATGTTTTTTACAGAAGTATCTGCATTTATTTGATCCGAAGTACAGTACATTTTGGAAATATTTTTACTATTTAAAATAACTGTTTTCTATTTTAATATGTTTTAAATTTTAATTTATTCCTGTGATTTTAAAGCTGAATTTTCAGCATCATTACTGCAGTCTTCAGTGTCACATGATAAAATAATTTTAATATGCTGATTTGCTCTTTAAGAAACACTATTACAATTATCAATATTTAAAACAGTTCAGTACATTTTTTTAAGATTCTTTGATGAATAGAAAGATCCAAAGATCAGCATTTACTTGAAATATATACATATTTTGTGATAAAGAAATTATAGAAATTAATACTTTAATTTAGCAAGGATGCTTTAAACTGATCAAAAGAGATGATAAAGACATTTATAAAAAGATTTCTATTTCAGTTAAATGCTATTCTACTGAACTTTCTATTCATCAAAGAAAGCTAAAAAAAAATTTACTTTCAACATAATAATAATAAATGTTTTTTGAGCAACAAATCAGAATATTAGAATGATTTCTGAAAGATCATGTTACTGGAGTAATGATGTAATGAACAACTTTGAAAATGCAGGAATAAATTACATTTTAAAATATATTCAAAGAGAAAACAGTTATTTTATATAGTTAAAATATTTCAAAATTTTACTGGTTTTGCTGTACTTTGGTTCAAATAAATGCAGGCTTAGTGAGTAGAAGAGACTTCTTTAAAAAAAACATTACAAATCTTATTGTTCAAAAATGTTTGACTGGTAGTGTATTTGAAGAAATTTAGCATTACATCACTTGCTCATCGATGGATCCTCTGCAGTGAATGGGTGCCGTCAGAATGACAGTCCAAACAGATGATACATTACAAACATCACAATAATCCAAAAAAATAATGCGAATGACTCCAGTCCATCAGTAACACCTTGTGAAAGTCCATAATCAATAACACTGTTTCTTCCTGTGGAAAAGTCCTTCCCCTGTTGTCCTCTTACATCAAAATCCACCCACATGCTTGTTTACAACTGTTTTGGACTATATTCATTTGTAAACAGTGTTTGATCTGTGCATATTTCCTACCTGTTTCAGTAATATTATGGATGGAGGACTCTAGCTGGATACGATTTTAGCTAGATGATGCATTTATTACAAACACTAAATACATCTTTTCACTTTACTGTAGTTGTGTGTTTAATAGCTCTCATTCTGGCAGCACCCATTCACTGCAGATGATGCATTGGTGAGCAAGTAATGTGTTGCTAAATTTCTCCAAATCAGGTTTGAAGTAGAAACAAACACATCTACATTTTGGATAGCCTGTGGGCTATTACTTTTTTTAGCTCATTTTCATTTTTGGTTGAACTATTCCTTTAACCCTCTCGCTCATCTATTTAATTATTATCTGACTAGACTGTTGAGGTGAACCCAAAAGAGTGAACGCTGCCAAAGACAGCAGTGCAATTCATTAGCCAGCATGAGATGCAATCAGAGGACGTCAGGGGTCCAAACACTAATGACTCCAGTGATTAACCCATGTCAACGACCCAGAGATTTTCTAAAGCACCTGTGACGGCAATCAAGCACTTGGACTGTATACTGTATGCTGAAATTTTCAACTTGTGTAAATGCATAAAATTTGACATATTAATGAAACCTATTTATAGAGACAAGTGTGTAAAAACATAAACAATCTACCATTGACAACTGCACACCTGTAGAACAAACGATAGTGTAGCAAACCAACCATTATCTCTTCAATATAATTGCTAGGAGACTTTGAACCAAATCAAACACCTGCAAAGATTATATTAGCGCTGCCATTTTGTTTCCTTATACAGTCGTGGCCAAAAGTTTTGAGAATTACATAAATATTGAAAATTGGGAAAGTTGCTGCTCAAGTTTTTATAATAGCAATTTGCATATACTCCAGAATGTTATGAAGAGTGATCAGATGAATTGCATAGTCCTTCTTTGCCATGAAAATGAACTTAATCCCGAAAAAAACTTTCCACTGCATTTCATTGCTGTCATTAAAGGACCTGCTGAGATCATTTCAGTAATCGTCTTGTTAACTCAGGTGAGAATGTTGATGAGCACAAGACTGGAGATCATTATGTCAGGCTGATTGGGTTAGAATGGCAGACTTGACATGCTAAAAGGAGGGTGATGCTTGAAATCATTGTTCTTCCATTGTTAACCATGGTGACCTGCAAAGAAACGCGTGCAGCCATCATTGCGTTGCATAAAAATGGCTTCACAGGCAAGGATATTGTGGCTACTAAGATTGCACCTAAATCAACAATTTATAGGATCATCAAGAACTTCAAGGAAAGAGGTTCAATTCTTGTTAAGAAGGCTTCAGGGCGTCCAAGAAAGTCCAGCAAGCGCCAGGATCGTCTCCTAAAGAGGATTCAGCTGCGGGATCGGAGTGCCACCGGTGCAGAGCTTGCTCAGGAATGGCAGCAGGCAGGTGTGAGCGCATCTGCACACAGAGTGAGGCCAAAACTTTTGGAAGATGGCCTGGTGTCAAGAATGGCAGCAAAGAAGCCACTTCTCTCCAAAAAATAAAACATCAGGGACAGATTGATCTTCTGCAAAAAGTATGGCGAATGGACTGCTGAGGACTGGGGCAAAGTCATATTCTCTGATGAAGCCTCTTTCCGATTTTTTGGGGCATCGGGAAAAAGGCTTGTCCGGAGAAGAAAAGGTGAGCGCTACCATCAGTCCTGTGTCATGCCAACAGTAAAGCATTCTGAGACCATTCATGTGTGGGGTTGCTTCTCGTCCAAGGGAGTGGGCTCACTCACAATTTTGCCCAAAAACACAGCCATGAATAAAGAATGGTACCAAAACACCCTCCAACAGCAACTTCTTCCAACAATCCAACAACAGTTTGGTGAAGAACAATGCATTTTCCAGCACGATGGAGCACCGTGCCATAAGGCAAAAGTGATAACTAAGTGGCTCGGGGACCAAAACGTTAACATTTTGGGTCCATGGCCTGGAAACTCCCCAGATCTTAATCCCATTGAGAACTTGTGGTCAATCCACAAGAGGCGGGTGGACAAACAAAAACCCACTAATTCTGACAAACTCCAAGAAGTGATTATGAAAGAATGGGTTGCTATCAGTCAGGATTTGGCCCAGAAGTTGATTGAGAGCATGCCCAGTCGAATTGCAGAGGAAAAAAAGAAAAAGAAGGGCCAACACTGCAAATACTGACTCTTTGCATAAATGTCATAGCCTGACAAGCCAGACCCACATAAATGTAGGGTCTGGGCACTCTCCATGGACAGGGCTCAACCGGAGGGGTGGGATAAAATGTTGTCTTTCAAACTCCCTCTCCACGCAATAGGATAGCGCTACAACCAATCAGAGCAACGAAGAAGGTGATGTAGTCAGAGCGACGAAGATTTTTAACGAAAACCGGTGCAGTCTGTCAGACAAATAATGGACATAGATTTGAACCAGACCTATAAAAGTAAACAAAAACATGCACAGACAAATCCAAATTACACCCTGCGGCTCGTGACGATACATTGATGTCCTAAGACACGAAACTACAAGAAACTGAACAGTATTTATTAGTGTTTTTTGTCCATAAAATCCAATCCAGAATCCAACGCATTATTAGTCTGTTTCGGCTGTTTTCGGCAATCTTTTTTTTTTTTTTTTGTTGGGTAAAGAAATTATAGAAATGAATACTTTTATTTAGCAAGGCTGCTTTAAATTGATCAAAAGTGATGATAAAGACATTTATAATGTAAAATATTCTATTTCAGATAAATGCTGTTCTTCTGAACTTTCTATTCATCAAAGAAACCTGAAAAAATCTACTCAGCTGTTTTTAGCATGATAATAATAATAATAAATGTTTTCTGAGCAACAAATCAGAATATTACACGGATTTCTGAAGTATCACGTGACTGGAGTAATGATGCTAAAAATTCAGCTTTGAAATCACAGGAATAAATTATATTTTTAAAATATATTCAAAGAGAAAACACTTATTTTAAATAGTTTACTAAATATTTCAAAATTTTACTGGTTCTGCTGTACTTTGGATCAAATAAATGCAGGCTTTGTAAGTAAAGGAGACTTTTACTTAGAAAATAGAAGTAGAAGTGTGCTGTATTTTTATGCGTCTCAGAGCGTCTCTGTTCACAGTAAATGCTGCTCCACACAAACTGTTATTGTTATGTGTGGAGCACCTCTGCAAACTCTGCATATTGCTATGAGTTTAGGTTTATTATAACGTTCATTTGGGAATGCAATGCGTCATTTCATCAGATTCGTAATGTAAATCATTTATAAACCTATCTGTATCTTTCTCAATATTCTAACTGTTCATCGTGATTTCAAAATAAAACCTCAAACCCTCACTCTGAGTTTACATGTTTAGATGTCCACAAATTCACTAAATTACAATAGCTGTAACATTTCTGTCGCAAAGAAATGAACAAATATTAAATGTAAAGTGGATATTTCAAATGTTGAGTCAATATTAAACAATGATTGAATCACACATTAAAGCGTTAAAACAAATGTCAGGCCGCTGGCGCCCTCCGCCGTAAATTGTTATAATGTGTAATGTACGTTAATTCTATTGTTTGTAATGTTATGTATTCACAGTTTTGTTCAGTGAAACCTTATGATTACTTTCTTTTAATACTTTATTTGAACTAATTATTATTGTCTCATTGTTATGTATTTTAAGTAGGGCTGGGCGATATGGCCTAAAAATAAAATCCCCGATTTTTTCACAAAAAATCCGATTTACGATTTAAATCGATTTTTTCCCCCCTACTTCTTTTAACAAGTTAGCATGTAAAGAAACCCCAGCTTTTCCACAATATATATATGGGTACCATATATTTTGCAATATACATAGCAACTGCATCAGTGCTTTCCACCAGGCCCCATTCTTATCATACCAGACACAGTAAATGTTTGTAAGACAAATAAATATGAGATGGGAGGAAAATATATATTGCCATGCTTTTCTCTTGCACTTATATCCTATACAAAAATATACAATTTTGAACACAGAAATATTAAATGATTTAAATAACTGAAACGATCTGCCAGCAGGTGGTGGTAAGACACTGATTTAATTACTGAATCATTTCATTCATTTGATTCGTTCAAACAGATGGTTCATTCAAGAATAAAGCAAGTGACTCTTTATGAATGGGGAATTGAATCACTTCACTAGATTGGTTTAAAAACGCACGTTCATTCATAAACGAAACAGTGTTGTGTTTGAGTGGAGATGCGCAGCGGCTCATATGTGACTTGTTTCAGATTACTTTTGACGACGAAATAGAGCAAAATCAGGCAATAGTGTTATAGTCAGACAATGTAAGTCACGTAATAATAACTTCTTGTTTATTTAACTGTTGTAATAAATCAATATATCGTTTACAAACTCCCTTAAAAATGATTAAAAGCTGTCACTCATCTTAGTTTGCAATCTCACAAAGCTCTATTATAATAAACGAAGCTACTGCCCATTCAGTCTCTTATTTACACTCTCTCTACACTTGAGATACATTAGTCAACGTACAAAACACACAGAAACCTTTGAAGCTCCACTCAGCGCAAATACAAATATGCTGGTCGGGTCAGTCGCACATGGTGCTCCTAAATATTTTTTCATAGTCGCACGTAACGTTAGTAGTTTCTTTTTGCCCTTGAAAGGCGGGTCGCACCATTGAGAAATTAGGTCGCACTCTAGAGCCCTGATATGCAAATAATTCGCCATTGTCTTCAATCATCTCTCTACTCTGTTTATGTGGTAAGTGAAATTGTATGTACTATAATGTAACAGGCTTGCTAGCAAGCAGCTAATCATGTCCCAGTGACTCGCGTTATTTTACCAGAACGCGTTGTTTTCCGTTCTGAATACATATATTTTTTATTAAAGGTCCCATATCGTACACATTTCTGGAGGTTTATTTTATTTGTTGATGTCCTTAAGAATATATATTTGCGGTATAAGTGCCAAAATCCATCTCAATATATTTTTACAGCTCCTTTTTTAGGAGCTCTGTCAAAAACAGGTCGATTTTGGCCCATCTAATTAATATTCATGAGCCTCTCTTCTGATTGGCCTGTTGTTTTCTGAGTGACGCACAACCAGGCCAATCACAGGTAACTACGGTCATGTATGCTGTAAGCGTAAGCGAGCTCAGAGCAATAGAGAGAGCTGATACTCAACAGGATATTTTAGAATGATCATTAATGTTTTTTCTTTTACAAACATCGAATGCAGTAGGCTACATAACTGTTGCTTTAGTAAAGCCCCTTTCACAATGCGCGCTGATTCTGGAAAATTACGGGAACTGTGTGAACCAAAGCCAGAACCTAAAGGCAGTGTTGTAGTAATGATGCACGTTATCAAGCGACTCTTCACGACGAAAAATAACGTTAAGTGCAAAGTGGAATGAAGCAGCGATCATCAGGCAGAGCCAGCTCCTCACTATCAGCGCTGAAGCACAGTTTGTTCAGGTTAGTTTCAGTTTAGTGAAACGTACGCGTCGCATTACATCTCACATCCAAATGTCACATGTCTTTATGGTTTGTGTGCAAAGCATGCACAGATTCCGGAAAACAACTGTGAATGAACCAAATTAAACAATTCCGGAACAAATCGTGGGACACATTATCTGTGTATTTACCGGAATCGCTGTGTGAAAGAGGCTGAAGTTGACGTGCTGCTGGTCTCTTATATTCACGTTGTTCGGAAGCCTGTGTAATGATCGTAGCTTGACATCTATCGACTGAACAGGGTTTTCTCCACTTGTTTTCCTGTTGTTGTTGCTCAATGGAATGGATGCGTTGTTGTCTGGGGGTTTGACAAAAGGAGGGTGGGACGTTGGTTTGTGACTGAAGGCGGTGACTTGAGTCGATCGGACGTCACATCGTTACGGAAGTCACAGCGGCTCGTGAAAATGAACAGCTACTTTAAGCAGGCTGTGTGCAGTTTACTGTGGATTGACTGTTTTGAAACTCATATGGTAGTTAGATAGCCCCTAGACCTCAGTTATCATGAAAAAAGCCAGGAAATTTTGATTTTGACGATATGGGACCTTTAAAAAAATCGCGATACCTCGATTTAATAAAAAATTAAATCGTCTTAAAACGTAAATTCGAATTAATCGAAAAAATCGAAAGAATCGCCCAGCCCTAATTTTAAGTCATTTTAAAGGGTATTGTTCGCTTAGGTCTATTTTTATTAAAAAATTAATTATCATTATTTGATTAATGGATTAATCGTCAGAATAATCAACTGATTACCCAATTACCAAAATAATCATTAGTGACAGCTCTATTGGTGATCTATTAAAAGTAAATATCAGAAGACATCACTTCATCACTGAAAACTCTTTGCAGCAATCTGCACTCTAGGTCACAACATCAAACAAACCAGGGGAAAAACACTAGAAAAGCAATATATATATATATATATATATATATATATATATATATATATATATATATATATACACAGTAAAGCTGGAATATGAGTCAAGGTCATAGTACATGACAACCCTATTAAAGTGCATGACAGGGTGATTGCGGTTTGAGAACTGTGGACAGCATACTGGTTTAGAACACATTCAAAGCAAGTGTGAACAGAGCTGAGGTCAAAGCAGAGCAGCACCTCATTCAGACTCTACAAAGATGGATAACACATCAAGCTGTGAATCAATGAACGGTGCGATTGATGCATTTCAAGGGTCGTATGACTTAGATTTCTTTGCCACAGAGTTTTTACTTTTTTATGTTAAATGCTGGTAAAAAGATATTTGTTTCACGTTTGAACACATAAAATTGCACAACAATGCAATACAGCACAAACACTGCTAATATTATAGAAGAGAAATGATAAAAATGTTATAGAAAAATTAGTTTTTGTGTCAATTTACTAAATTATGCAAATCTGAGACATAAAAATGGTCACATGCATGTACACAGCTGTTCAAAAATTTAAGATCAGTAAAATTTGTAATGTTTTTTAAAGAAGACTTTTCTGCTCATCAAGGCTGCATTTATTTGATTAAAAATACAGAAAAACTGCAATGTTGTGAAATATTATTGCAATTTAAAATAGTAGTTTGCTATTTTAATATACTTTGAAAAAAGAATTTATTTCTGTGATGCAAAGCTGAATTTTCAGCATCACTACTCCAGTCTTCACTGTCACACGATCCTTCAGAAATCTTTGGAATATGTTGATTTATGATCAATGTTGGAAACATTTGTGCTGCTTAATATTTTTTGGAACCTGTAATACTTTCTTTTTAAGATTGATGAATAAAATGTTAAAAAGAACATTTATTCAAAATATACACTACTGTTCAAAGTTTGGAATCAGTACATTTTTTCTTTCTTTCGTACTTTTAATTTAGCAAGGATGTGTTAAATTGATTAAAAAAAAGTGATAGGAAAGACTAGAAAGATTTCTATTTTAAATAAATGCTGTTCTTTTTTTAACTTTTTATTCATCTAGGAATTCAGAAAAAGTATCACAGGTTCCAAAACAATATTAAGAAGCACAACTGTTTCCAACAATGATAATAAATCAGCATATTAGAATGATTCCTGAAGGATCATGTGACACCGAAGACTGAAGTAATGATGCAGAAAATGTAGGTTTGCATCACAGAAATAAATTCTATTATTTTCTATTATTATATTGTATATTAAAACAGAAAAACACTATTTTAAATTGCAATAATATTTCACAATATTACTGTTTTTTCTCTGTATTTTTAATCAAATAAATGCAGCCTTGATGAGCAGAAAAGACCTCTTTAAAAAACATTACAAATCTTACTGATCCCAAACTTTTGAATGGCAGTGTATGTGTGCAGCATAGGTTCATATAGTATGTGGTATAAAAAAATAATATACATTGGGATTATTCATTGATCGTACAGTTATCTTTGGAGAAATTATTATATAAATTGCATATAAAGTAAATAAATGTTCCTTTTTTTCTAGGCTATCAACCAATCCATAATTTTCAGATTATGTCAGAACAAAAACACTGGATCAAAGAGCTGATAAACCTGTTTTCATTCTGCAACAAAGTTAACATGTTCCAGAAACCAGTTTAAGCTGATATGACCTGGCATTAGGAGGCAGCATCAACTCATCTGATCATATCCAGAAAAATACACTCCACCAAACTCAATAAGCACTCAAATCTACACTCAAAGGAACAGGTTGTCGACAACATTGGTTCTCAAGGGTCATGACATCAAACGCGCACCATATGTGACCAAGAGCTGCAATGGAGATATGCTGGTCTGTTCATCACAAACCTTCTGAAGATATAGCACACATGATGCTTTTATAGTGATGGAATATGTGAAGATTCTTAAAAATGTAATTTCGTTTGTTCCAAAGAAAACAACAACATCATCCAGGTTTGGAACGACATGAGGGTGAGTAAATAATGACAGATTATTCATATTTGATGCGAACTATCCTTTCAACAAATAAAGAATGTTCTATTCTGTTCAGACAGCTTTCAATCCTGACTGACAGACTTTTATCTGCACTGACTGTCATTATTTGAAAATGATCAAATCAGATACATTGGTTGCTATAGTACTGATGTAGGCGTCACCAAGCAACTTTCTTCAGCGACCAGGAGCAGAAAGCTGGCACTATGGAGACAGCTGACAGCAAGCTTGAAATCTGCTTATCTACACCGTGGCATTTCGCCACGAAACTGAACTGATGCTCTACTAGAGTAAGAATATCTGGCACTGCAGAGAAAACCTCTCAAATGCAAGAGCTGCCATGGTGAAAAAAAGCCACCACGGTGCAGCTACTCTCATTAGACAAACAGTGATTGCAACTGGCACATCTGACAGAGTTTGAATGTTTGACCCTTTAGATGGACTAATGGCTTGTGCAAGAACATCTCTTCTGAAAGGCTTCTAAAAACACCATCCCTAGAGTGGCAAGATGAAGCATTCGTCCTCGCACACACAACACTTTTTTTAAAACCGAGAAGGCACCATTGTAACGGCAATGTCAAGTCTTTGCAAGAACCTGAGGATGAATATATTGAAGCCATTATTGCAGAGAACGTCATTTGATGCTTTTCAGTTCACACAAGGCTACCTGATGTACATTCGAGGGTAAATGTTCAGTCTTAAGGCTTCACTTAGTCAGACATGAAAATGCACCTCTGCCCAGTGCATTTGGCTTTGCCGAACCTCTATAAATCATTCAGTTTGCCATGTAGAAGGGGGAAATATATGCACAGAAGTAGCTAAACGTGCATCCTGCTGAAAAGAGCAGCTTTTGTTTTTCACCTGATCCAGGCGGGCTATATTGGTAAGTGCTGGTTGAACGTGAATCAAAGGTTGGTCTCGTCTTGTCAATAAAGTACTTAAAGGGGTCATCGAATGCCCATTTTCCACAAGTTGATATGATTCTTTATGATCTTAATGAGAAGTCTATAACATACTTTGGTTAAAATTTCTCAATGGTAGTGTATTAACGATCGGGACTATTGCGTAATAGTCGGTGTTATGTTGGAATTGACCTATTTTTCGGTGGTCTTCTGCAAACCCCAGATTTATATAAGAAGGAGGAAACGATGGTATTTGAGACTCATGGTATGTCATGTCCATGTACTGAACTGTTATTATTCAACTATGCCAAAGTAAACACAGTTTTCCATTCTATGGCACCTTTAAGAAAGGCCATTTGCAAAGATGCATAAAAAACCCTTATTCTCATTTCTGCTGTGGGTGAAGCTGCATCACAAATGATTTGCATGAACATAGACACATATGTAGATCGGGATCGGTGCTTTCCTTTCAAAAAAGTAATGTAAATCCTCTGCGTCTTCAGCGGCTCAGATGTCTGGAGTAAATGACGACTGCTATGTTCATTATTACATCCAACAACAGAACAGCTCAATCACTCAATCAGAGACACAATGGCAATCTGAGTCAGACTGTTTCAGCTTGGTGGTAAGGCGCTCATGTCAATCTACTATCGCGGGAGCAGCCTCTGTCTGTGTGTCGTCACATCGACAAGAAGCTGAGAATGACCTGATTTTAAAAAGGGGATATTACTTTTAAAGATTCAAAAATACCACTGGGTCGATTTTTTATCATCGGAGGGTGGTTGTGTACACAAACTGTCAACACACATTATTGTAAAATAACATATAAAAGTGAGTTTTGCATCTGATGACCCCTTTAAATGGATAATTCACCCAAAAATGAAAATTCTGTCATTATTTACTAACCTCATATATGTTGTTTCAAATCTGTACTGCGCAAACTTCATTGAACTTTCACTGTATAGACAAAAAGGAGAAAAATATTTTGTGTTGAATAAAAGAAAGAAAGTCGTACAGGTTTGGAACGCCATGAAGATGAGAAAATGATGACAGCATTTTTTATTTTTCATCTTATGAAAGCACACCAGCATCTAAAATAAAACACATGCTGGTCTTTTCAACAAGGCTTGACATTTAACAGCTTGCACCGAGACCAAAGCAAAAATGCATCTATATACCACTGAATGCTGCAAAAGTATGTTCATTGGTAAACTAGATCTGTATACAAAATGCATACAATGTGATCTCATTAACATGCATAGGTATTCATACATAAAGTTTAGTTGCCTAACTAAATGGGAACATATTCTACATATTCTATCGTTTAAATGCAATATTCAAATGATTCATAAGGATTTCTACATCTTTAAACATCGTACAGTATATAGAAATGAATTTGCAAGTATTTCTGTAAATTGTCACATTCTATTTAATGGCCCAGCTGGTTTACATACAATTTAAGTAATTTGTTCAAGGTTTTATGAATAAGTACTAATGCAAGTGTCGTTCTCTATTCAAATGCAATTTACAAATGAAAATCATGTGTGTATTCTTTGCATATGAGTACCTATGAATACTGATGTAATCATAAAAAGTGGGGTTCGAAAGTTTGAGACCATGTTAATTTTTGAACCCTATAAATAAGCAGGAGGTTTTAGGATTTTAAAACAAAGAATATGTATACAAAATTAAAATGAAACTGTGATTCTGGACCACAAAACCAGTCACAAGGGTATTTTTTTTTTAAATTGAGATTTATACATCAATCAATCAACATTTATACATGTATACAAGCTGAATAAAAAGCTTTCCATTACAACTACTTAAAAATCTAGAATTAGAAGGTGCAAAAATCTAAATATTGAGAAAATCTCCTTTAAGTTGTCCAAATTAAGCTCTTAGCCATGCACATTACTAATCAAAAATTAAGTTTTGATATTTTTATGGAATGAAAATGGACAAAATATCTTCATGGAACATGACCTTTACTTATTATTCTAATGATTTTGGCATAAAACAAAAATGTATCATTTTGACTCATACAATGTATTTCCTACGAATATACCTGTGCTACTTAAGACTGGATTTGTGGTCCAGGGTCACATATGTGCTATCATTAAATGAAAACCGGGATTTAACCAAATACTAAGTAAAGTTCAATCCAACTTTCATTCAAATTTTTTATATCACTGGTAATATAAATTGTAATGAAATGTCTGTATTCAATTTGGGGGGGGGGGGAAAGAAGTCATCTCAGTGACTTTTGTGGTTAAAAAAAGAAAGAAAAAGGAAAAAAGATAGAAAAGTTCCACACATATTCTCTGTCCTTTTGCTAGTAATTACCCTTTAGAAACAACATTTGAGCTCATTTCTGCTGTTTAATATGTTGGGTGCATCAGAGGCATTCACAGACCATCTGATATCCTGCGTACTGCTCTAGTGAAGCTCTCCAAACAGCATCTGTACCTGAGATGATCCCATCTGCCCAAACATCAGCAGTCTGAATCTCACTCTCACCCTTCTAGACCTTGCGTCTGCACTAAACCATTCTCTGTAGCAGCACTAGTGTCTACATCATTATACTCTCATCTTGTTCCTCCAAACTCTTCGGTTCTCTTCTAAATAGCTCTTTGAACCCCTGTCTGGCTCTGCAAACTATAGCATCTCAACCAAATACATTAGCACTCTTTTATGCCCCGAAGTCTGGATTCGCGACCTTTCTGACTGCGCTCTTTCTGTCTGAGCTCTAAACCTCTGGCTTTTGCGGTCTCCCCTGCTGCTGTCATCCTGGGGGACTCCCAGTGGGCAGAAGCTGATTAGAGATGAATCAGACAGCTGAGAGAGGCTGGCTGAGGTAAAGATGCATGCAGGAGAAATCCAGCCTGGCCTTCACACATCAGAGACCATGTACACGGAAGAGAAGAGAATATCATTGGGGTTGTAGTCGTACAGTTGGCACTGCAGCCAGCTCACTGTACAACAGCCCTGAATGTCTAACACCTACAGTACCCTGCACATTCCTGTTTAGCTTCTTTTAAAGGAACAACTTGGCCAAAAATGACATTTTTGTCATGATTTAATAACCCTTGTGCTGTTGCAAGCCCATATGACATTCTTGTCCTCAGTGGAACACAAAGGAGGGGCAAGTGAGGCTTTCAAGCTTCAAAAAGGATATAAAAGCACTGTAAAAGCATCATCAAAGTGGTCCATATGACTCATGTGCTACATTCCAAGACTCTTGAAACAGTACAGCACGGCACTATACTGAAAAGAAAATTGGAGTAGGATTTACTTTTAAAAAATACTTACAAAGACACAAGTAACAATGAATCAAATGAGAGTTTTTGAAGTAAAAAGACTGAAATAGTATTTTCACAACATAGTGTAACCCGTAACACCCGAATTTCTTATAAGTTGTTTATCAATGGACCAGTAAGCTCAGAAGTATAGATTCGTCCAAGGAGAGAGAATTTGCACAACAGTGAACAACTCAGACACAAGGTTTGAGGTAAGAATGACAATTTTGTATTTTGACAGTGACCACAGAAATAAAAGATAAACAATGTTGTGTCTCACACTAAATCTCAGTTTAGTTTGCATTCAATAGTAACGATTTATACCGTTTTCTTTCCTTACAGGGCGTTGTATGATATCACTTGTCAAGGTAAGTTGATATTTCCCTTTTTTCTTTCTCTTAGTAGCTTTCTCTTTGTAGCTGATTCACTCAGCTGACTGTTAAAGTTGTTTGTGATTAAACCTATTATCAACCTTATCCCTTATTTAACTGATTTGTTCTCAATTTACTTATTTAACACTTTAAACATGTACCCATAAACCTCAAACAAAGTATTTGAAAGAATAAACTCCCAATAACAAAAGTACATTCAATCTGAACAATTCAAATTTTTCCCAGAGTCCAATGCTCGTGATGAACACTCAAAATGATTTTTTTTTTGGAAAATCAATCAGTTCCTAATATCAGTCCAGGAATCCAGGAGTTGATGAAATCCAAAGTCTATGCCGAAATAGGAAAAGTGATATGAAATTTCACTCCTACCATTCAAAGAAGAATAAGTGCAATGTTGGTGTTCTTTCAAAACAGGAAGGTTCAAAGGATCCGGTTAACGGGTGGCTCGCCAGTCCAACTCTGCCTTTACGCACTCAGAAGAGAGTTGAGACGGTCCTCAATCCAGAAAGGTTCACACTTCACTCAATTCGCATCCAGAGCAGACAATCAGCAGCTGAACATCAACAGACTTTCACATAGAACAACCAAGGAGAAGAAAAAAAACCTGGCCAAGGAAACTCATTCAAATGTGCATATGAAACAGGAAAAACCCGATGGCAAATGGCGGATGATATATATTCTCAGATGCACTTCTCTCTCAATCGTCTTTATCAACTTAATCGTTTATATTCACTTCTAAAGCACAGAATCTCCCGGAGCAGCAATGGACATCTGCTCCCGTCTCAAGTTCACGAAGAAAAGGAAGGATCTAGAACGCTCTGCGTTGCGAAAATGCCGCGATAGCGGAAGACGTAATGACGTCATTCAAAACGCGATTTCATTGGATACTACTAAAATCCTAAATGTTTTACTTTTATTTATATATATATATATATATATATTCATAAATCGTTATTTTAATCACAGGCATATATTTAATCTGGCAGCATTTGTTATTTTTACTTTTGATCTTATTATTTGCTCTATTATTCTGTCTCTGCTACTACCCACTAGTAACCTGGGTTACACTTTCCCCCTCTGAATTCAGGCACGTCCTCGGGCATGCATGGGGTTGAATTGTCACTACAGAGGGCAAGGTACTCGGTACACCAAAGGGCTGATCACTGGTGAATGTGGGCTCTTCCAGTGAAGTGGTAAGTGCAGAGCTCAACCCTTGTAGTAGGGACTGGATGACCAGTGTCAAAGGATTTCCTAATTTATGATACTCAAGTTTATTAGGAGGTCCACACTGCCTTTTAGAGCGTCTAGGGCCACTGGCACCTATATCATCATCCATGGCTGGTGGGTCACATGAAACATCTTTGGTAGGTGGGGTCTGAGCTTCATCATCCACAGGATCTGATTCCAGCACTCTTCCACTGGTCTCCACTTCAGCCATATCTCCATCTCTTCCAGACTCAACTCCATCGGTGTCAACATCAGCAAGGTTCACCACAGGTATGTGATTCTCATCATCATTATCTTTTTGATTTTCTGTTGAGACTAATTCTAGTCTGGTGTCAGTTAAACTCTCCTTTTCAGGGTTTACAACAGCAGAAGAGGATTCGAAGGACTCTACTTCAGGTACGGTTCCTTTTACAGGGTTTACCACTACAGAGGGTGATTCAATGGACTCCACACCAGGTGAGTTCTTTACAAACATGGGACTTCCTGAAGAAGGTAAAACAGTGGTTGTAATGAATTCCAACTGGCGTCTTGAATTTCCAAGATGAAGAGAGTCGTCATCAGATTCTGACTGATCACTCGATAAATGTTCTTGGTCGGCAGCTTTGAGAGCAGAAAGAGATCTAGTTCTTGGCTTATGTTGAACTTTTGGGGAACCTAACTCTTCAATTTCATTCACTGATAAGAATCCACAAGGTCGAAGTAAGTCACGGTGTAAAGTGCGAACTGGACTGCTCTTTCCCTCAGGCTGGACTACATACACTGGGAGATCTCCAACTTTTCGGACGACTACATAGACATCTGACTCCCATTTGTCCGCTAGCTTGTTCTTGCCTCTCAGTCTCAAATTTCTCACAAGGACTCTATCTCCGACATCGAGGGTAGAAACAACCACATGTCTGTCAAATCTGCGCTTGTTACGTTGAGCCACTTTTGCAGCATTCTTAATGGCGATCTCGTAGCCTTCCCTTAAACCATCTTTCAGATCCCTCACATATTGAGAGTGAGACTTGGTAGATCCATTCACTGGTAGGCCAAATGCTAAGTCGACCGGCAGCCTGGGCTGTCTACCAAACATAAGTTCATAGGGAGTATATCCAGTCACATCATTTCGAGTGCAATTGTACGCATGCACCAAAGGTTTCACAAACTCCTTCCAGCATGATTTATTTTTGTTTTCAAGAGTACCCAACATTTGGAGAAGGGTTCTATTGAATCTCTCCACTGGATTTCCTCTCGGGTGGTAAGGAGTGGTTCTCACCTTGCGTATGCCTACAATTTGACACAGCTCTTTGATCAGGCGCGACTCGAAATCCGGTCCTTGATCGCTGTGCAGTCTTTCCGGAAATCCATAATGTACTAGGAAGTTTTCCCACAAGCATCTAGCCACAGTTTGCGCCTTCTGGTTTCGGGTAGGCACAGCCACTGCGTATTTGGTGAAGTGATCTGTAATGACTAATATGTCTTTGGTGTTACTCTTATCTGGTTCTAAGGACAAAAAGTCCATACAGACCAACTCCAACGGCCTGGTAGTCTTGATGCTCACCATTTCAGCTGCTTTCTCTGGGAACGCTTTCCTACGTACACATCTTTCACATGTTTTGATCTTCTCTTCCACAGATGATGACATTTTTGGCCAAAAGAATCTGGTCCTGACCAGGTCAAGAGTCCTTTCCATGCCCATATGTCCCATATCATTATGGAGACTCTTCAACACAGTTCCTCGCAAGGCCACAGGTAACGCTAATTGATAGAATGTGCTTCCTTGATCTTGCCTCTTCCTGTAAAGCAGGCCATCTCTTAATTCTAACCGGTTCCATTCCCTTGTCCACAAGGTAGCAGCAAGAGACTGGTCCTTTGAAGTGGAAGGCTTCTCATTCCTCTCCAAACAATCAATGATGACTCTAAGATCAGGATCCATCCTCTGCTGCTTCCTCAACTCCTCATTGGACAGGTAAGGAATAACTGGAAGACCATGCTCACTTTCCTGTTCAAACTCATTAGGTAGGACGTCCACATGCAATGCTAAGGACTCAATCAGAGCAATGGAAGGACTGGACAATTTGCTTCCATCCGAGAATTCTCCAATTTGATGTCTGTCACAGATGGCTTTTATGGCTTCTGGCAGGATAACAGAATTCTCATCTCCAGATTCATCCAAATGATGAAGGGTAAACTGTTTTATCCTCTCCCTCTCTTTCTGGGATGCAAGGTCATCCAAAAGCTCTCCGTGTGGACGTCTAGAAAGCCCATCCGCGTCACAATTCTGACTTCCAGCCCTGTACTGGAGCTTGAAGTTGTAGGTGGACAGACTTGACAACCAGCGATAACTGGTAGCATCCAGCTTCGCAGACGTCAGAATGTAAGTCAAAGGGTTGCTATCGGTTACAACCACAAATTCCGCTCCATACAGGTAATCGCTGAACTTCGATGTCACTGCCCATTTAAGAGCTAGAAATTCTAGCTTGTGAGCTGGATACCTGGTTTCACTTCTAGTCAATCCTCTGCTTGCAAATGCGATCACCCGCATCTGTCCTTCTTGTTTCTGATACAAGGCTGCCCCGAGCCCGGTGGTACTGGCGTCAGTATGCAGAATGTAAGGAAGCCTTGAATCTGCAAATCCCAAGACAGGGGCAGAGGTGAGTTTCTCAATTATCATGTCGAAGGCCTGTTGACAGGACTGATCCCATCTGTCCCCAAATTCTTTTTTCGGGTCGAGATATTGTTTACTTTTGTTATCTTGTCTCAGACCTTTTTGAAGAGGCGGATACCCTACTGTGAGGTCATTTAGCGGTTTGATTATCTTTGAGTAATCCTGAATGAACCTCCGGTAGTATCCAGAAAACCCCAGGAAAGATCTTAATTCCTTGAGGTTCCTAGGTCTTGGCCAGGTTTTAAGGGCCTCGATTTTCACAGGATCGGTTTCCACTCCGTTCTCAGATACAATATGACCAAGGTATCGAACAGAATTCTGGAAAAACTTGCACTTTTCGGGTGACAGTTTCAGTCCATATTCCTTTAGCCGTTTTAGAACGTGCAACAGCCTCGACTCATGCTCTTCCAAACTTTTAGAGAAAATTATCAGATCGTCGATGAAGACCAACACCTCCTTCCTATTCAAATCACCCATACACCGTTCCATCAGCCTCTGAAATGTGCTTGGGGCATTTGTGATCCCCTGGGGCATTCTATTAAACTCCCAGAACCCCAGGGGACACACAAAGGCAGTCTTACACTTGTCAGCTTCCTCCATCTCGATCTGATAATACCCTGACTTTAAGTCGAGGACAGAGAACCATTTTGAACCTGTCAACACTGAAAAAACTTCCTCCAAATTTGGCAGGGCATAAGCATCTTTGATGGTTTGTGAATTGAGCTTTCTGAAGTCAATACACAAGCGTACAGAGTTGTCTTTCTTCCTTACAACCACTATGGGGGAAGCAAAGGGAGATTCTGACTCTCGGATGATTCCAGAAGCTAATAGATCCTGCAAATGTTTCCGTACCGCATCAATGTCCTGAGGATGGATGGGTCGAGGCCTGTGTTTAAAGGGGGTCTCATCATCAAGCTTTATACGGTGAGTGACTTTGTCTGTATGTCCATAATCTAAGTCATGCAAAGCAAAGACTTCAGGCATGGAATTTAATTGATCTAGTATCCGGTTTTTCCATTCAGGTGTCAAAGGAGAATCTCCAAAGTCGAAATTGAGATTGGTATGAACAGGTAGTTTTTCATTCACAGTGCTGGAATTCGTTTGTTCACTCTTCACTACCTCTTGCACTGCCCGCATTTCAGCAATTATAGTTCCGGGATGGATTGTAATGTCGGTCTGGGTTTCATTCTTTAGCACAATGGGTAGCTGGTGTTGCCTCTTGGAGGGTAAGGTATGCAAACAGCTGGCAACCAGCAAACCACCAGGTAAGGCAGGTGAAGTTGGTGACTCTAAAGCTACCCATCTCTCAACTGGAGGGCAGTTAACCAGAACATGTCCGTCAAGGACAACTGTACATCCAGCAGGTACTAACTCCGGAACGTTTCCCTTGAATCTCACCCAGCCTACTACATCAGCATTGGCTTGTCTATGTCTTACTTCCAGAACTCTTTGCACCGCACGGTAACCATGGAAGTTAGATTGAGGGAAGGATGCAGGTTGCTGGACATAGTTACAGTAAAGGGCATCTAATGAATTGGTGCCAATCAGAACTTGAGGCGTGTTCATCAAGTCTGGAACTACCAGGGCTAGTGTAGGTACCTCTGCCTCTGTTCCAAGAAACTCTCTGGGAAATTTTAGAGTGATTTCCACATATCCGAGATAAGGCACTGTTTGTCCATTTGCCCCTTCCACCTCCAGTAAGTTATCCAATGACTTAAGAGGACAATCTGACAAATGTTCCTCGTAAAATGACCAGGGAACCGTGGTTACCTGAGATCCTGTGTCCAGAAGGCAAGAGACCCTTTTTTCACCAACAGTAATTTGGGCAGTGCACTTCACTCCCACTAATCCTCTCGGTAAGTTCCTCAAGTGGAATGTGTCACATGTGTTTTGGTTGAATGGGTGTCTTGGTTTTTTAGGGCAATTCTTTCCTTGTCCAGTCTCTGTATGCCCCTCTACAGAGACCATCCTCAGTTTAAAGGTTTCATATCTGCAACGTGGTAGGCATCCCACTGCGCTTGTCGCTCCCTCAGTTTGCGCCTTTTCTCTGCAACTTTAGTAGGATCCGGAGGGTTCATACAGCTGTTGGCAAGATGGCCGTTTTCCCCACATCTGAAACAATACCCTGGACGGGGTCTGCTATCGGGCAGTGCACCATCTCTAGACCACTCTGTTGGGCCTGACTCAGGTAGCGGGGACTTGGTGCGGCTTTTGGACTGAGGGAACTTCTCTGAATTATTTCTGTACATCTCAGGAGCAGTCATTTGAACCTTCAAGTCAGCGATCTGCCTCTTTAAATCAGCAATTTCGGTTCCTTCCCTATCACTCTTAATTTTTGAAGTGGCTGCAGTTTGCAAGGCTGTAATCTGGCCCTGTAACTCAGCAACAACTTTTCTCAGTGCACTCACCTCATCTGGTTTGGCATTTTTTGCTTTATCCTTCTGACATGAATGTTTTTGCAGAGCAACAACTTGAGCTTGAAGTTCGCAGACTTGCTTTGTGAGAGATGTGTCAGCTTGATCATCTTGCGTGTCAGATGGATGTGCAGATATCTGGTGAGTTGACAGTCTAAACTTTGAAGGGGCAGGACAGTGCTTGTTTAGCCCTAAATGCTTCCGCATTCTCTCTTCCTTGGAAGCGTTTTTATCTTCTTCTGTGCGGATAAGAACTACTAATTCTGCAAATGAAGGAGGGTTGACTTTTCTCCTTTCCAGCTGGAGGTCAGCAATTAGGGCACTGTCCCAACACCCGCGACAGAACTGCTTAAGAAGACAGCGGTCTCTCTCACTTTCAGATATTCCACCTCGTCGAATGGATGTGCTTAAGAGAACCTGCAATCTGTGCAGGTAAGTTGAAGGCTTTTCACCATTGTTTTGGAGAGTGCTCATGAACCTGGCTAGCAACTCATCTCCATCTTCTACGGAGCCATATACAGACTCCAACAACTCCAGATATACTGCAGGTAGACTGTTGGGTGAAATATGTTTAACAATATCTGCTGCTGGGGGAAGCAGACTGTCAAGAATTTTCCTGGTCCTATACAAGTCAGAAATAGAAGGATCTGTCAGTAGAAGGTCGACACTTGCACGCCAAGTGTCAAAGTCTGGTTCGTTAACAGGTCTAGGGACTTTTCCAGAGAAAGACCTGAGACGAAAAGAAGTATGATGTAATGGAGCAGTGTCATTGGTTCGGACAATGTGCTCAACTACTACCTTCTGTATGCTGGGAGGATCAATTATGTCCATGGTAAGTGGGGGATGGGATGATACAGTGACTGTGGGATTGGTAGTACCAGAGCTAAACTTTTCCTTGGACAGGTTTTGTGAGTTTGGGGATTCAACATTGTGAAATGGCAAGTTTCCTGATGGAGCAGTTATTTGTTCGGTGGTCATGCTCTGTGATACAGCTGGGGAGAACTGTCCATCTGGTGAGCCGACTGTGCTGCTATCACGCAATTGAGAATCTGCTGCATTTGGGTATTCAAGCCTTTCACCTGAAGAAGGTGATGGTTCAGCAAGAGAAGGGCCGAATTTCATCTTCAGTAACTCTGTCTGGAGTACTTCCTCAATTGACTTTCCACTAACACTAGCAATGTTTTGCAATTCTTCCAGATACCCCTTAGCGGCACTGTCACTAGCAACATGAGGGTAGACGCAGCTTAAAGCACGCACACTAAAAGTGATACTAGGGTTTGACATACTAACCACTGATAGGGGCAAAAGGGGCATCAGTGTTTTCATTGGAGCGTTATAGGTAAACTCTATGATAGCATGACGATGGAACTCACAGTTTGGGTCATCAATGAGAAGGTTTCGACTAATGCTGCCATATCTCAAAAGCCATGACTCTAAGTCTGCATCTGCCTCAGTCAGTGTTAAACCACCAACAATTACTGAGTTTGAGATGTTTACATTCTCTCTCTTTATGATATCCATGATGTTAAAGTTCTGTCCAATATGTTATCTTTCTTGTGGACTCAGCTGCTTTAATCAGTCACTATTGTTGCAATCTCTCTCCTGGCTGGCTCGCCACTTTTCGTATGTAACCCGTAACACCCGAATTTCTTATAAGTTGTTTATCAATGGACCAGTAAGCTCAGAAGTATAGATTCGTCCAAGGAGAGAGAATTTGCACAACAGTGAACAACTCAGACACAAGGTTTGAGGTAAGAATGACAATTTTGTATTTTGACAGTGACCACAGAAATAAAAGATAAACAATGTTGTGTCTCACACTAAATCTCAGTTTAGTTTGCATTCAATAGTAACGATTTATACCGTTTTCTTTCCTTACAGGGCGTTGTATGATATCACTTGTCAAGGTAAGTTGATATTTCCCTTTTTTCTTTCTCTTAGTAGCTTTCTCTTTGTAGCTGATTCACTCAGCTGACTGTTAAAGTTGTTTGTGATTAAACCTATTATCAACCTTATCCCTTATTTAACTGATTTGTTCTCAATTTACTTATTTAACACTTTAAACATGTACCCATAAACCTCAAACAAAGTATTTGAAAGAATAAACTCCCAATAACAAAAGTACATTCAATCTGAACAATTCAAATTTTTCCCAGAGTCCAATGCTCGTGATGAACACTCAAAATGATTTTTTTTTTGGAAAATCAATCAGTTCCTAATATCAGTCCAGGAATCCAGGAGTTGATGAAATCCAAAGTCTATGCCGAAATAGGAAAAGTGATATGAAATTTCACTCCTACCATTCAAAGAAGAATAAGTGCAATGTTGGTGTTCTTTCAAAACAGGAAGGTTCAAAGGATCCGGTTAACGGGTGGCTCGCCAGTCCAACTCTGCCTTTACGCACTCAGAAGAGAGTTGAGACGGTCCTCAATCCAGAAAGGTTCACACTTCACTCAATTCGCATCCAGAGCAGACAATCAGCAGCTGAACATCAACAGACTTTCACATAGAACAACCAAGGAGAAGAAAAAAAACCTGGCCAAGGAAACTCATTCAAATGTGCATATGAAACAGGAAAAACCCGATGGCAAATGGCGGATGATATATATTCTCAGATGCACTTCTCTCTCAATCGTCTTTATCAACTTAATCGTTTATATTCACTTCTAAAGCACAGAATCTCCCGGAGCAGCAATGGACATCTGCTCCCGTCTCAAGTTCACGAAGAAAAGGAAGGATCTAGAACGCTCTGCGTTGCGAAAATGCCGCGATAGCGGAAGACGTAATGACGTCATTCAAAACGCGATTTCATTGGATACTACTAAAATCCTAAATGTTTTACTTTTATTTATATATATATATATATATATTCATAAATCGTTATTTTAATCACAGGCATATATTTAATCTGGCAGCATTTGTTATTTTTACTTTTGATCTTATTATTTGCTCTATTATTCTGTCTCTGCTACTACCCACTAGTAACCTGGGTTACAATAGGCTTACTGGAAATACATGCCTAATTTCTGCAAAACTGCATAAACCCCAATTTTCACAAAATGACTTTCAGAATATTATATTATGGTTTCAAAACAATTTTAACATCCTGATCATTTTGAATGTTGTCGTAACATATACAGCTCATATGCATGAGTTTTTTAATTCAGTAGGTTCGCTCGGTAGCTCACGCAATACGTCTTTGCACTTGAGAGATGAAGAGCTATGGAAACTATAGTTTGACAGAATAGCTCAAATCCATATAAGAAAGTTAAAATAGACAATACAGACCTTAAGCAGCATAAGAAAAAATGCAGCAATACGTGCCTGTACTAACATAATCAAAACGTGCCATGGTCAAATATTGAATGTGTATTTAAATGCCACTGTTGCAGAAATGTATGTAGAGTCATGTATTTTCAGTGACTCTGGGTTGTATTTTCTTGTAAAAAAAAAAAAAAAAAACTTAAAAAATTGTGTATCTAGACTGAGGTTGTAGGTTTGATTCTCATGAAAATCAAGGACTGTGTACCTTGAATAGAATGTACAGTAAGTTGCTTTGGATCAAAATATCTCAAAATGCAAAAATGTACACACAAAATGTAACACTATGTATATAGAACAAGCTCAATATTTATTTAAAATTGTGCCCTAGATCTCTTTGGCACATGAGAGAAAATGGAGAACTAGATGTCTGAGAGACACATTTCCTGAGCACCAAATCAGCTTGAGAGAAATAGAAATAGATGTACTGTATGATTTATGAATCATTCTTTTGAGTCAGATCAGACTGAATCAAAAACAGTTTGACTGATTCAATCACAAATCAGACTATAATTCTTGAGTTCAACGGCTCACTCAGTGGTAAGACTATTGATAGATTGCCCAAATGTTGTTACCTTATCATACTGTATGTGACCCTGGAACACAAAACCAGTCTTAAAGGGATAGTTCCCCCAAAAATGAAGGTGACTTTGTTTCTTCAGTAGAACACAAATGAAGATTTTAAACTCAAACCGTTGCAGTCTGTTAGTCACATAATGGCAGTCAATGGGCATCAAACTTTTGAAAGTAAAAAAAACATGCACCTCTGATATATAGCGAGGTCCAACTGTCCTGAGCGCATGCTCAGCATCCGGCGTGTTACATGTGTACGTGCTCTGGCGTAGTATACGCAAACGCCGGAAGCGATCTTTTGCGTGTATACGACAAGATTACGTTTGCTTGCGCGAACTTGTCTGGGACTGTTGACTGTTCACCGATTCCCAACTTCTGAGTCTGATCGCTTGAAGTTATGGTTGCTTGCTCTTCGGCTGGATATCCATACACCCATAAACTTAGTAAAAGTGTGGAGGGTCTGCAGTGATCATTTTTCCCCTTCCAGCCTTTTCGTATACTGCGCCAGAGTGCGTACACAGGTAACGCGTACACAGATGCTGAGTACGCGCTCAGGACAGTTGGACATTGCTGTAAACAGAAAATGTAACAATTTTCAAAAATTATGTTTTTTTATTGTGCATTCAAATTAATCTCAATCAAACTGCAGTTGGGTTATTTTGATAGTATAAATATCTAAAAAAAAAAAATACAGCTAACTAACACAATAAAAACATGGTAACAATAAAAAACATGATTTTTGAAAATAAAAAAATAGCTGTTTTTGCAAATAAACTCTTCATTTGTAGCAATAGCAAAAACTACATTGTATGGGTCAAAATTATTAAACTTTCTATTATGCCAAAAATCATTAGGATATTAAATAAAGATCGTGTTGCATGAAGATATTTAGTAAGTTTCCTACCGTAAATTAGAGCCCTGCATTTGAGCCCGAGCCCGTCGGGGCCCGACTTTTTTTTGCCCCTAGGGCCGGGCTTCGGGCCAATTTTCACGTCATAACTTTCACGCATATCGGGCTTCGGGCCTGCTTTAGAAAAAAACTTAAAAAAAAAAAAGTTTAACGAGATTTAATGCGTGCGTCCCCGGAAGCGCCAGTGATGCCTAACTCGCGCATAGCAGAGTATGAGCGGAGCGCGGAGTGGAGCGGTGTGATTTTGAATGGAGGAAAGAGCGGATTTTTTTAAAAGTCGGAGCGTCAAGGTTTTCACTCTCTTCAAGAGCGCTCCACCACCGCTCCATCATGAGTACAATTCATGCCAATGGTCCATAATATAACTGCACATTAAGCAGGAAATCATATGTTAAACATGTTCAGCTTGATAGAGATGGATCACTCAAATCAGAAATAGTGTGATCTGTAGGTAAAATAACTGACGAAAACGTATTATTTTCATTACAAACTTTGCACTGGATAAAGCAGCATACTCTTTTAATGCTGACAATTATCAGCTGTGGTCGCTGGTCGGAACAAATATTGCACACTATGTTTGAAAATCTCCTGTTATTTTATTTTATTATATTTTATGAACAGGACTGTTACATTTCACACATACTTATTTATTTATTTATTTATTGACGCGGAGCGGTGTTTCTGATATCAGTGAGCGAGGAGTGGAGCTGGAGCGGAGCGATTATTAAATGTAAGGAGCGCGGGGGGAAATTGTTGCCGCTCCACTCCGCTTACATACTCTGCGCAGCACAGAGATTTTCAGCCACGTGGTAAAGTTGTGTTTTTGAAGTTTTCTATATTATTATTTATTCTTTATATATTTGTTCATTATTCGTTTACTTTACCACAGCGACTTTGTATGTTCCGGTTTTGCGCAGCAGAGCTGCCTGCCCAGTTTGAAATGCCTTTGTTCTGAGATGGTGATAATAAACTTTAAATCTAACATTGTGATATATTGATGTTTGTTTTATATCTGTGGATTGCATTGTAGACTAGTCAAGTGTTGATTTGATATATAGGTTAAATTGAGTAAACTCACTGTGGACCACATACCGCTTGGATATCGATGTCACTTAAAAAACTAAAACTTACATTTAAAAAACAAACAAACAAACAAACAAACAAACAAAAAACTCCAAACATTTCTCTAAATTGTTCTGATAAAAAAACCAAAACGAAAAAACATAAACTTTCTATTAAATACGAATCTGGTCTATTTTAATGGCTGTAACAGTATAAGCTGTTTGGCGGAAAAAAAGACGGGCTTCGGGTCGGACTCGGGCCAAAATTTTTGATAAGCTGTCGGACACGGGCCGGGCTACAGCCTGTGCGTTTCGGGCCAGGGCCGGGCTAGGGCTTAGATTTAAGGCCCGTGCAGGGCTCTACCGTAAATATACAAGAACTAATATGCATCGCTAAGAACTTCATTTAAACAGCTTTAAAGACGATTTTCTCAATATTTCGATTTTTTCGCACCCTCAGATTCCAGATTTTCAAACTGTTTTATCTCAGACTAGTTCTCAAATAGTTATAACAATGGAAAGCTTATTTATTCAGCTTTCAGATTATGTATAAATCTCAATTTTAAAAAATGGACCCTTATGACTGGTTTTGTGGTCCCGGGTCACATATGTCTTTGAAGACTTCTGAAGTCTGCTGTTACCTCTCTTGCATTTCTGAGAGACGTTATTGTCCCTTGAAATTAGTTGTTTGTCACAGACACTGAAAGTGAAAATAGAATATTATCGTTTTTACAAATATTTGAACTTTTCTGATGCCAAAAACTGTACTAAATTCATAAGCTAACCTCAAGAAACAAAATACAACAATCTGAAAACTAATTTTATGACCCTCTGATAAAACACGGCTACAAGTGGTAAATTCTTTATTAATGGCAACCATTCCTACGTTTTATGTTTATGTTCCAGGCTCTGTAGATTTGCAATGCTGTTTCATAGAAAAGATGGTTAAAAATAAGTTGTATGCACTCTTATTATATCAATTATTACCAATTTAGTTCGTATGGACTACTTTTATGCTACTCCTATGGTGCATTTGCATCCTTTTTGAAGCTTGAAAGCCTCTGTCCCCATGGGCACTAATGGAACGGAAAAGAGCAACCAGCACAATCCTCCTTTTGTGTTCCCTGGAAATGAATTCATAGGGGTCTGTAACAACATAAGTGTGAGTAAATGAAGACAGATTCATTTTTGGCTCCAGTATTTCTTAAAATCTTTCCCTCTGTCCCAAGATGCTACCTTACTTCTAGTGCGTCTGTCCATCTTGGTCTCTCTCCAGCTGTTCTCTCTCTCTTTCTGTGCTTCTCCCTGCCTCGCAGCTTTTCTCTCCTTCCATCTCCGTCTGCATAGCTGTGTGAATGGAAATCATTTCAGGCATCACTACCCACGGCTAATGCTGAAATGTGTTCTCTAAGGTGTCCACAGTGCATATGAATACAGCCATGCCTAAACCCAGATACCACACAGTCTGATACTCCAAATGCTCAAACAACCTCAAGGCACATAATGAAATCCTGGGTATTTCACGCACAACACAACCTTCATCATCTTCTTCTCCCCACTTAGTAAGTCATAGGACCTCTGGTCAGTTCTAAGACGTCTGAAGCTGTATTATGAGCATTATAAGGTCAGAGGTCAACTCAGACACAAGGCGAATGAAGGTCAGGTGCATGTCTAAGACACTGACCTCCGTGTAATTGCCTTAGGGTCCTTTAAACTATGTCACTCTACGCCTCCCATTTGCTGCGCTTCACTGGTCAGAAGTGCTTACAGCAGTTTGATGCTCATAATACTTCCAGTGCGCTGAGCAACAGACCACCTCCTGAGACTGTTGCACAAACCACGGCAACTTTCTGAAAAACTGGTTAAGATGAAAACAGAGATTTCTTCAAAACTTTAACACATTTATGTATCTCTGTAAAGCAGAAAACTTCAAAATATAAATCCGTATATAACTGAACTAAACCAACATGCTGGGCACAGCATTGCAATAAGAAGCATAACACTAAGAAACACATTCAAATGAGTAAATAACCTCTTAAATACCAAAACTACACTTATCAATATCTTCATTAGTGTGTAACTTTTCTAATTAGTCAGCAAAAAGAATTTATTCAATGCATCATTCAAGTTAGCAAACTCAATCATAAGGTGAGTCAGTTTTGGTTAGATTTGAGTTTGTTCAAATTACATCAGTCTATTTACTAACTGAAGGCAAAATTAGTAAATAAAGATTTATTTTCAAAATAATGTTTGTTATATAAATAATAATGTATTCTAAAAACACCTTTACCTTTTTATTGAACATTCAGTGCTTATAAAAAGTTTATAGCCAGTAAGTGTTTACTTGTTTTAAGAAATCAGTACTTCCATCTAGCAAGAGTGCAAAAAATGTTTACATTGTTACAAAAAAAATCCACAAACATTTTAAGCAGCATAACTGTTTTCAATATTGATAATAAGAACTATTATTAGTAATTGAGCACCAAAAAAGCATATTCATGTTTTGTTTTGTTTTTTTGTTATAAATGATCGTCTGACACTAGAGACTAAAGTAATGACTGCTGATAATTCAGCTTTGCAATAACAGGAATAAATCACCAAAATGTTTTAAAAATCAAAAAACATTTTAAATCATATTAAAATAAGTATATAAAAACAATTATTTTAAATTGTAATAATATTTAAAGGTGTGGTGTGTAGATTTTTGCGGCATCTAGCGGTAAGGCTATGAATTGCAACCAACGGTTTAGTCCACCGCTTTCCCCTCTTTACAGAAGCTACAGTAGCCGCGCAGGATTAAGATGTCGTCATTTTAGACAGCAAAGAATAATGAGGTTTCTTTTAAAATGTAAATTAGGGAATTATATTTACTTAATCATTCAATAAAAAGATGTTATTGTGAATATTACTGTTACTTGTTTATCATTGTGTCAGTGTTTTTCACAAAGAACAACAGTGATGAAACGCGATCTGTAGAGCAGTTTGTCCGTTCAGGGCTACTGTAGAAACATAATGGCGACTTCCATGTGAGGGGACCCGCGTGAATGTAGATATAAACTGATAATTCTAAGGTAATAAAAACATAATGGTTCATTAAGTAAGGTATTTATACACCCCTGAAAACATAGTTATGTACATTATATTTAATTTCTGTCTAGAGATCATCTTAAATATTACACACTGCACCTTTAACAGTATTACTGTTTTTTTTGTTTTGTTTTTTTTACTTTTTAATCAAGTACACTCAAAAGTCAAAAGTTTTTGAACAGTAATGTTTTTTTAAAGAAGTCTATTCTGCTCACCAAGCCTGCATTTATTTGATCCAAGGTACGGCAAAAATAGTAAAATTTTGAAATATTTTTCTTTTTAAAATAACTGTTTACAATTTTGAATATATTTTAAAATTTCATTTATTCCTGTGATTTCAAAGCTGAATTTTTAGCACCATTACTCGTCACATGATCCTTCAGAAATCATTCTAATATTCCGAATTGCTGCTCAAAAACATTTATTATTATAATTATGTTGAAAACAACTGAGTTGAATTTTTTTAAGTTTCTTTGTTGAATAGAAAGTTCAGAAGAACAGCATTTATCTAAAATAAAAATCTTTTGTAACATTATAAATGTCTTTATCATCACTTTTGATCAATTTAAAGCATCCTTGCTATAAAAATATATATATTTACTGACTCCAAGCTTTTGAATCGTATAGTGTATAATGTTACAAAAGCTTTTTATTTCAATTAAATGCTGATCTTTGGATCTTTCTATTCATCAAAGAATCCTAAAACAAATGTACTCAACTGCTCCAAATCTTGATAATAATAATAAAAAAAATGTTTCTTGAACAGCAAATCACAGATTTTTGAAGGATCATATGACACTAAAGACTAGAGAGTGTATGATGTATGATGCTGTAAATTTAGCTTTGATCACAGAAATAAATTACATTTTTCAAATATATTCAAATAGAAAACAGTTATTTTAAATAGTAAAAATATTTCAAAATTGTACTGTTTTGCTGTACTTTGGATCAAATAAATGCAGCCTGCATGAGCAGAAGAGACTTTTAAAAAAAAAAAACATAAAAAAATCTTACTGTTCAAAAACCTTTGATTAGTGTAAATGCAGGTTTGGTGAGCATAAGAAACTTAAAATATTTAAAAAAAAAAAAAAAAAAAATCTTACTGATCGCAAACTTTTGAAGAGCATCGTATGGTCTTTGGTTGCAAGGCTGAATCGAGTATTTGGATGACATGATTCAAATATAACCAACACACATTATATCAAACAAATAACTGTTAAAAAGATAAATTCTGCATTAATTGCAGTTGTGAAGGAGAGATACATTTCCTATAACAAGCCTGAGGGGAATCACAATGTCACAACATTTCGTCATTATAAGATACAAACATAATCATATTGCATTAAAGTTTTGACTGATCTCAACGCTCCTTAATTATCTTGATCTCCTAATAAAGCTCAGAATGACTGCATCATCTCTAACTAATGAAGCTTGTTTTAACTGAAACTTTAGACTGAAACATGGACGGTAACTCATAAGATCAGCCCAGTCCTCCTCCTAACACACACACAAACACACATACACAGAGACACATGCGCTCTTTCTCTCCATATCAATGGTGTCAGCTGAACACAGATGCCAACTGAGCGCCTGTCTCACTGATCTATTCATTACACCAACAGCATATCACTGACTCATTATTCATGCCTTTTAACAGATAAATTCTGGAAAACATGAATGCAATGATAAAGTCAGCAACATGGAAAAGCCCAGTAGCAACTAAAAACACAAATGAACGTAAGGTGTTAATGGTGAAACATAAGTGAAATATGACGTGAGAGGAGGCAATGCCTCATGTCACTGTGATTGGCTGATCATGCAATTCACAGGAAATTGCCTGTCTATGACAGGTCCAAAAATAAACCTAAATTCATCAAAAATGGTGAAAGTGGACAGGCTTTTAGCAAATAAATGATGTTGGCAAGAGATGTGGGACCTTTCAATACACCTGCAGTGGTGACAGAGAAAATGATATATACACATCACATCTATTAGTAGCCTATTTATATACTGTATATAAATACTATAATATACTATATAGTATACTATAGATACTATTCCTTACATGCCATTGGCATGCAGCTTGCGTGCTATTTTTGAAATTAGAAAAAGGAAACAAATGGGTTAAATGATGTGGCTGATGAGAGTGAATAAAACGGGAAAGTTTAATCCATCAGATAGCCTAGTAAACCTCTCAAATATGTTCAAAATTAATATCACGTCGAGTCGCATTTGACTTCATTTTACAAGACATGACTTGAATGAATAAAAAACTTCACAGAGAAATTTATCGATCATGGTTTTTGCCCTCCCAGATGGATTCAAGGGGCTACAGATGCAGATCCAGAGAGATGAGTGATAAATGAATGAAAGAGTTGAATGCTGGTATTGCTAAATGCAATGTTTCCAATGGACTTTGATAAGCTCAGGGGAAACTAAGATCAACTAATGACACTCAAATACGCTCTTCGACCATAATAGCATATACGTAATTCTTCAAATCAGCGTAATGCTGCTTACTCACGCAGTTTATTTCAGTTATTTCCTCTCCTCATGTTCCTGCGGACCGCCGTTCACAGCAACAGTTACGCGAGCGTTTTCACTCACGCGCACCGCGCGTGAAATCATTCATTCCTCCTGTCAGGAATTTACCGGACGGTCTCCGTATCACTCAAACGTTAACCCACCATGTCGGTTTAAAATCCAAGCAGAGTCTCACCGGACGGACCCACGCAGCGAATCCCGCATCAGTCTCTGTACGTGTGTGTCTTTTTCTCACGGACCGCGAGAGCCCCGCTGGTTTTACTTCTTTACTGATTCTCCTTAAGCGCGTGAAGTCCAAGAGCAGGTCAGGTTCAGGACGGTGTTCGTTAGTCCTAAAGTAACGGTAAAAAGTAGCATGACAGCTCCAATGAAGGTGCAGCCCACCTCACACAACCCTCATTCAACCTTCTCTGCCTCCTTTCTTCTGACTCCTCTGTTTCTCTCACTCACTCTCTCTCCCTCGCTCTCTCTCTCTCTCTCTCTCTCTCGCTCGCTCGCTCATGAGGCAATAATCTCATTTGCCTGGTCAGTAAAGGTGAGGGCAGGTAACTCTTAATTTGTGTCCGGCAGGTTCATATATACTGAGTAATATCAAAAGCATGTCCAGGTCAAATTTAAATATTTATATTTCAAAGTTATTACATTTAATGGGATTTATTATTATTTTACTTTTTAAATTTAAAAAGAGTATGTTTTTATAATAAATCATGGTAGTTGCATTGTTTATGAACATAAATTAATACAAAAATAAATAAATATGTTATTTTAAAACCAAAACAAAATACACTACTAGTCAAAAGAAATTAAACTGTAAGATTGTTAATGTTTTTTAAAGAATTTTCTTCTGCTCACCAAGTCTGTATTTATTTGAGCTAATATTGTGAAATATTTTTACTATTTAAAATAACTGCTTTCTATTTGAATATATTTTAAAATTGAACTTATTATTATAAAACTGCATTTTCAGCATCACAGTCGCATGCATGTACGTACACAGCTGTTCAAAAGTTTGAGATCAGTACCATTTTTAATGTTCTTAAAAGAAGTATTTTCCGCTCATCAAGGCTGTTTATTTTATTAAAAATACAGAGAAAAAAAAATTAATGTTGTGAAAAATTATTGCAATTTAAAATAGTGGTTTGCTATTTTAATATACTTTAAAAATAGAATTTATTTCTTGATGCAAAGCTGAATTTTCAGCATCATTACTCTAGTTGCAGTGTCACATGATCCTTCAGAAATCATTCTAATATACTGACTTGCTGTTCAGGGAAAATTATTTTATTATTATTATGATCAATATTTAAAACAGTTGAGTACATTTTTGTTCAGGGTTCTTTGATGAATAGAAAGATCCAAAGATCAGCATTTATCTGAAATAAAAAGCTTTTGTAACATTATACTATACCGATTAAAAGGAGAAATTATAGAAATGAATACTTTATTTAGCAAGGGTGCTTTAATTTGATCAAAAGTGATGATATAAAGACATTTATAATGTTACAAAAGATTTCTGTTTCAGATAAATGTTGCTCTTCTGAACTTTCTATTCATCAAAGAAACTTGAAAAGAAATTTTGCTCAGCTGTTTTTAACATAGAAATAATAATAAATTATTTTTGAGCAGCAAATCAGAATATTAGAATGATTTCTTAAGAATCATGTGACTGGAGTAATGATGCTAAAAACTTGCCTTTGAAATCACAGGAATATATTACATTTTAAATCATTTAAATAGAAAGCAGTTATTTTAAATAGTAAACATATTTCAAAATTGTACTTTAAGACCTCTTTAAAAAAATTAATACATGAAAATTCTACTGTTCAAAAACGTTTGACTGGTATAAATATATGGCTGTGTGATTTTAAAGTAATATTAATTCACAAAAATGACACATTTAATATAATTTATTTTAAATTGGGAGAGGGGTGAGGTTTAATTGTCCTGCAAATAAAACACAATACAAAAAATCTTAATGGACATTAAAACACAGTTAATTTTCTATATAATACACTATATTTTCTTAATGTTTTCTTTTTGGGTCCTACACATGTTTTTGTGAGATTAATCCATTCAGCCAAATAAAAAGTACACACAGGTAGTAACACACATGACAAAAACACAATGCATTCTTGTGAATGTGCCAAGTTGTAAATTAAATGTTTCTCATAAAGATGATGCAGCCTCAGGTTGTGACACTGCAAGTGCACAGCCTGAAAGAGTCTTTTCTTTCACCTCTTTACAAATTAATGAGGGTGGTGACAGAGAGAGACAGAGAGACGTGCAAACACTGGCTGGCTGTGCTCTTCTCTAGTAACGCAACCAGTTAACATCTTAAACGCAGCTCAGTGTAACCCGAGAGGCTGCAGTCCAGTGCTCACGTACAAAACCCATGTAACATCACACCACCTGAATGCAGCCCATAACTGCTCAAATGTACTTACACAGAGGATCCACATGCCACAAGGACAGCATTTGTGACATAATATTGATAAACCATCTAACAAAGTTCAATGTTCAAAGCTCAATGTTTCAACTGTACATCCTTGAACAGTATGCCTGCTAACATGAATTTGGTGTGCGAAAAATGCTGACTACCATTTTATTATCCATTTTATAATTTATTATGATTTAAAGAACTTTACAACTCAAACAGTACACTTAAAAACTATGTAGGCCTATAAATCAGATGTATGCATTTAAATTGAATATAAAGTATATTGCATATAATGCATATATTTGGATTACAGAGTTTTAACATAAGCAAATGTGAGGCACATAATGTCTGTATTTACTGTAAATGAAACAGGTAAAAAAAATTCACTCAAAAATAATAGCAGAGTTTATTAACTATTTTAATTTGAGAAAATGTGTTTATTCTAACTGGTTATTATTGTATTTAAACACATTTAGATTAAGTATTAGGTATTAAACTTACCATTTTCTTACCTGTTTCATGTATGACAAATATGCATCACATTGAAATTGAAATGCAAATAAATTAACATTTTATGTACAATTTAAATATAGCAATCTTAATATTATAAACTTTGCATTTATGCTTTTATATCACAAAAAAAATTCCCTATTTATTGTCATTATAAGTTAACAGCAATTTTTAAACCTTTAAGCAATACATTAAAATGCAATAAATTTTATGTAAGGAATAGGCTAATTGACGACGGGCCATAGAATTCTTAGAAAATAATGCACAGCCGAGGTGGTGATGCGGTCACGACGCGACTACAGGGCTATGGCCCTGTAGTATAAAATCAATTATATGCATATATATATATATATATATATATATATATATATATATATATATATATATATATATAAATTTATATGCAGTTCCAACATATTAGACTATCAGTCAAACGTTTTTGAACAGTAAGATTTTTACTGTTTTTTAAAGAAGTCTCTTCTACTCACCAAGCCTGCATTTAATTGATCCAAAGTACAGCAAAACAGTAAAATTTTGAAATATTTTTACTATTTAAAATAACTGTTTTCTATTTGAATATATTTTAAAATGTAATTTATTCCTGTAATCAAAGCTACATTTTCAGCATCATTATTTCAGTCTTCAGTGTCATAGGATCCTTTAAAAATCATTCTAATATGCTGATTTGTCGTTTAAGAAACATCTTTTATTATTAATATAATCAATATTTAAATAAGTGATGATAAAGACATTTATAATATTACAAACGATCCACATTTCAGATGAATGCAGTTCTTCTGAACTTTCTATTCATCAAATAAACTTGAAAAAGATCTACTCAGCTGTTTTCAACATAATAATAATACTGTTTTGAGCAGCAAATCAGAATATTAGAATGAGTTCTGAAGGATTATGTGACTGGAGTAATGATGCTGAAAATTCAGCTTTGAATTCACATTTAAATAGAAAAAATAAAAAATATTTTCTTAATTTTACAGTTTTTGCTGTACTTTGGATCAAATAAATGCAGGTTTGGTAAGCAGAAGAGACTTCTTTAAAAATCATTAAAAATCTTACTGTTCAAAAACTTATGACTGGTAGTGTAAATCTCAAGATTATTACTTCACGTTTCCAATTTTAAAGTCACTCAAAAATCCGCCCTATTCATTTTATTATATGCTAATAGCTGACATCACTCTTTTTTATTAAAAATTTTTAAGGCAATAGAAAATGACCATTTTTGTGGTAATCAACAGAACTGAACCAAGAATATTCCTTTAAAATCAGCTCTTTCTATCCAGTTTCTGTAGGATCTAATCTCCCTGAGCGCATTACTCTTGTCCAGATGGAGATGATTTTGATCTATTTTAAACCATATACAGTAGCTACCATACTGTAACTGTTTGTGGCTTACTGTTACCACAAGGCTCTCTACCACCATCTACGATTCACAGTGCACATCCACACCTTGTGCACAGTAGATCAGCAGGCAGCCCCAGGAGATCCATGTGGCAATCACAAAATGAACTGAGCAGGGGCCTGAAAATAGAAAGTACGTGTGTGTGTGAGAGAGAGAGAAGAGATAGCGGAGTGTGCATAAGACAGAAACCACTTCAAGGTCAACGTAGTCATTTGTAGTCATGGCAGACCAATTAGATGAGTTAGATGTGGATGTTGGAGCGGTTCCTGGGTCTGAGACAGAGACTCACCCGCAAACAAAGTGTCTTCGTATGCTCACTGTAACCTAAGTAATGCAGACCATGCTATCAGTCTGCAACCTAGATCGGCATCGGCACCTACACAGTCAGACCCCCTTCTGAATACGCAGGTAGCCTGGAAACAGATGTAGGAAATAGATCAAAACAAGCGGCGCTAAACTACATATGTCTTGAAGTCAGCCCTGACAACGTAAAAATAAAAATCTTGTTCTGAGTAAAAGAGCCGTTCGGCTCAAACGTTCAAACGTCGCACCTCCCTCAGTCAAATTATTTGGGAAATGTAAGCTGAAGCAAAGTGATGCCCTGCTCTCAAAAATAAACCCCCCGCACACGCAGGAAACACACTGCAGCTGCTCACTCATGCCTCAGCAAGCTCAGGATCTAATGTTCTCAATATAGAAGCAGAACAAAATCTGTGCTAGCATGCAGTACATCTACACATTTTTAAAACCCTGATGCAAGCAGCAGAGACATCCAGGACATTTCATATCAATCCAAGTCCAAACCTCATGTTTACAGGTACAGTCACTCAAAGATCATCTGATATTTATGGCATACACAAGAGCAAACCACAGTTTCACAGTTGTGGGTGCAGAAAGCAAGGTTGGAACCATT
>NC_133362.1:11958536-11985751 GCF_049309525.1 Garra rufa | reverse complement strand
ATATCACAATTAAAGTGAATACGGTGCCGTTGTGTACCCGTAAGCACATGGGAGCCATCCATGTTCCGTGAAATGCTAATTTCACACGCTGTCGACCCATCATGGTTTTCCCAAAGTGCTGAAATACACAATCATTTGCATGAGGGATTCAATTGCTTAAAACAAAGAATATATTCTCAGTTTAGATTCCGCAAACAGCCAAGGTAGCAGCATCGCCAAACAAACAACTGCATGGAAGCCAAAAAAAGTTATCATTGGGGACAAATGAGGTAATGAATGGGCCCGCTAAGGTATAACATATTCATTGGGCTAGAGGGAGAACAGGTCCACACATAAAAATTTAGTCTTGTCCTGCTGAAAACAATTTAGCCTTTATCGCTCAAGCCTGTCGTTTGTTTCTGATGCGTGTGCACATTCTCAGGTCAAATGAGCCTCAAAATTAATTAGACATCAAAAAGAACTGCAGCACATGAAATAAAAATACAGCTAAGCACAAACTCACTCACAAACTATACCTATTTATTTATTTATTTTAAAGGCATATAGATTTCACTTTTTGAATAGACAAAACATACTCTCAATGTACAAATTAGAGATTCTGTGATATTTTGGAAACTATTTATATAATACTACACTGTTTTTGGATTTGTAGTTTCATTACATTTCTAAACATACTAATAACTATTTCATTCTATTACAGCCCTATATTTTAAAATCTTGTTAAAAATATCTATATAATTGTTTTTTTGTATATGTTTTTATTTCAGTTTTTTAGAAAATTTACTACTTCAAACTGAACTAAAGGATGCCTTTACAATACGCTGAAACAAATAAAAACGTATTAACACATCAGTAAAATCACTGTAGTGTGTGTGTGTGTGTGTGTGTGTGTGTGTATGTATATCGCCGTTATGCTATTATATTTTTTCTAATATTTTCATTTTAATTTTACAATATTACTGGTATGCTATTAGAGTTTTCACAATATTTAAAATTTAATTTAATTTAATTTTAATATATATATTTATCTCACTGATATGATATTATAGTTTTTCTTAATATTGTTTTATTCTTTTATACATAAACAATATTACTGATATGCTAGTGTAGTTTTTCTTTTTTATTATTTTCTTTAATATACAATTTATATATATATATATATATATATATATATATATATATATATATATATATATATATATATATAATTTGTTTGTTGTTTATTTTTTGGGATCTGTAAGACTATATATATTTTTAGTTAAAGATTTTTTTTTTTTTTTTTTTTTTTTTTAAGATGTCTCTATAGTTTCCCCCACCTTTAGTATTAGTTATTTTATTACTTCAAGTTAAACTAAAAGAAAATGTAAAATCATCACTTGGCAATTAGGAAATAATTATAAAATAATTTTAAATTTTATTTTATTAATGCTAACATACATATTTATTTGTTTGTGTTTCTTACTGTGAATTTACATGCATGTGTGTACTTACACACACACACATACATACACAAGCAATTCATCTGTTTTGTTTTTTTTTCTTTTTCCCCCCGACTGAGAAACAGCACTGACAGCATCTTTTGCAAAATTCATATAGCCTACCCTTTGGAACAGCTGAGAAACAATGCATTAGTCTGCTCCTTTTATTCAGCAATAAAAACGGCCGCACTTTTGTTACGAACGAAACGTGAAATCGCGGGACGTAATGCATTTTTAATGTTTGAGATACTGGAGGCATGCTGTGGTTTTTCTGAGTCTCAGTGAAGTCAAGCTGTCACGTTAAGCCATTACACACAGAGGAGATCCAAACACGACTGCAAAGCTCAGATTTTGCATGGAGTTCAAACGGTGCAGCAGCCAGCCACCACCGAGGAGATGTATGGTTTAACATCCTAAATGGGGCAAAATAACCCAAAATGCACCTCATTTTGTGTGTACGAGCACAAGCCCGCTTGTGTAAGAGCACAATACAATGACGTTCAGGAAAACAGCGTGTCTGTGAGAGTGACTCATGCTGACAGAAATAGGAAAGGTTGAAAACGACAACACTGAATATTAAAAAGTAAAACTCTTTTGATGAATGTTGATAAGCGCGTTTCTAAAATGAAACCTGACAAGCTTTGTCTTCTTATTATTGAGTGCTACTGTAAAAACCACACAGTTGATTTAAGACGGGAGTCTGTCACATCATCTGTGCATATTCTCTCAAGCAGGCTGGATAAATTCAGACCGTGAAAACCATAAATCAAGATCTGAACCACTGATTCGCCACATACCTACATATCCAAATATTACACCCCACACACATATAGTACAGGTATACTCAATAAAACAAGCAAGCGTTTAACACGTTTATAGAAGAAACCAGATAAAGCAGTTCAAAATGAACCCAAGGCCTTTTATTACAAGGGGGACATGCTGAAAGGATACGGGTAAAAGTAGATCTGTGAGGGGAAAACAATTTCAGACACCCAGCACAGCTCAATCAGCTTCTACTGATCACAGCTCTTCATCACAAACCCACTGCACTGCAGAGAGCCAAAGAATAAAGCAACAATCTCTGGTCTATCTCTGTTTATTTCTGCTCATGTGGGTATTTACACTCAGTCACTTCATCCGTCTTGATCAATCAAACTGCTGTTCGATGGAGTATGCACATTTAGTTTACACTTGGCAACATAAACATCTCTGGTAAAATGGAAACAGAGCTTATTTCCACAATGATTCTAGTGAGAGTGGAAGTACAGTTTGCTATCTCAGGGTATTTACTTGGTCTTTTCAAAACCGGATAGCTACCCGTTTATTAAAATCGCACAAAATCTGTACATCTTTATACTCTCCAGCTCTGTTTCGACACCTATAGTGAACACAGACAGCATTTTTAAGCATCACTGCTTTCAATGCAAAGGCTATTCCTAACAGAAGACAGAAGAATTATGCAATATTACTGCATGAGATTCATTTCAATGACTTCTGGGGCGAACGCTGGTGCTATTAGCAGCCGCTGCTCTGAGGAAGATTTTAGATTTCATTTAATACAAATTTGTATGTTGGACGAGATTTTCGCTGCTATCTGGAGACTGCGCACGACATTGCACGGACGTTGTTGGACCATATACCTGTCTGGAAGTCGTTGACTATTGGGATTTCTTCTCAGCCGCGGCTATGGTGATCGTGAAGATACTTTTGTGGCTTCCTGGCATAGAATGCACATCATTTGAATCAGTTGCTTTGCAAATGAAAGGTGTTGTTCCAACCATTCTTGCTGTGGTGTACAGGCCTCCAAAAGGCCAATCCTGTATTCTTTCAGGAATTTTCTACATTTTTAACTTCTCTCTGCTCCTTGTCCCCTAATGTGGTTTTGGTTGGTGACTTTAATATCCATGTGGACATTGCAGAAAGTTCATGTTCAAAGGAGTTTTTATCATGTTTGGATAGTTTTGGATTGCAGCAATTTATTAAGGTGCCTACTCATTCAAAAGGTCATACTTTGGATTTGGTCTGCTGTTCAGGTGTGATTCAAGATAATTTTATTATTTCCGATTTGTCACTCTCTGATCACATGTTGGTGTCTTTTGTTGAAAAATGTTGTTTTATCCATGTCCAAGTCTAGCCGTACCATTACTTTTCGCAATATTAAGAACATTGATGTCTCAGTGCTCTCAGAATGTTTTTCCTACACTTCCATGAATTAACTACCCTTGGACTCTTGATGATTTAGTCCAGCATTACAATGATCATTTGCAAATGATCCTTGATGTGTGTGCTCCATTGAAAACCAGGAATGTTTTGTTTGTCAACTCTGCACCCTGGTTTACATCCAAACTTCATCATCTAAGTCAAGGGTCGTTGTTTGGAGCGATTATGTGCTAAGACTGGACTTGTGGTTCATAAAGATTTGTATGCTGACCATATGAAAATATCTGCACTTTCCACTGCAAAAATGAATTATTATGCTGGTCTAATAGGATCTGATGCGGGAAACACAAAATCACTTTTCTCTTTGATTAACACTATTTTAAAGCAAACTGAGTTTTCAAATTCTCATACTTACTCTATTGAATTGTGTGAAGAATTTATGCTCTTTTTAGTAAGAAATTTGAATTAATTCATCAGCAAATGGTTTTTCCTAACTCTGATTGTAACACTTCCCCTGGTCAAGTGCTATCTTTATCTTGTGGTTCTACCTTTTCTACCTTTAAATTACCTACTGTAGAAGAAGTATGTTATATTGTACAAAAATCTGTCATGTGTCAACTAGACCCATTACCGACTCATTTGGTTAAAGTTGGCTTACCTTTTCTCTCTTCTGTAATCACAGACATCATGCATGCTTCACTTCTTTCTGGTATTGTTCCTACTGGTTTTAAAACTGCAGTGATAACCCCTATTCTTAAGAAACCAGGGCTTGACTCAAGTAATTTTGACAATTATCGTCCAATTTCCAATTTGCCGTTTTTGTCTAAAATTCTTGAAAAGATTGTTGCTTCCCAGCTTCGTGGTCATCTTTCCAGTAATAGTTTATTTGAACAGTTCCAATCTGGGTTTCATTCTCAGCAGTGTTGTTTTTGACAACCATCTTAGATTTAGTCTTAGTCTTAGTCTTTTGGACTAAAATGCTTCTTAGTTTTAGTCAAATTTTAGTCACTTCTATATGTGATAGTTTTAGTCCAATTTTAGTCGACGAAAAGTCAAAAAGGTTTTAGTCTAGTTTTAGTCGACGAAAAGTCAAAAAGGTTTTAGTCTAGTTTTAGTCAAAAAAAGGGAAAAAAGTAGTCTTTTAACAAATTAATGTAGGTCAGTAAGTATTTTACTGTTGGGTAGTGTCACTTATAAATTCTGAAAATAGCAGACCTATAGTTCAACACAATGTGAGCTTCCGGATCGACTATTTTCACCAATAATTACAATAATGAAGGAATGTTTTAGAACATAAAAGACAAACAAGGATGGAATGCTAAAACGGCTTGCCATACTAGTATAGCAAAGAGTATTTAATGCTAAAACGGCTTGCCATAGCGTCAGATACTTTTTAAGTTTTAATTGGCATGCACAATAAGCGGAAATGTCATGCATTTTAAACGTCTGACGGACCACCCACTAACATTTTCGTCTATTCTCGTCTCGTCAACGAAAACTCACACACGTCTCATCATGTTTTAGTCATCAACGAGCCATTTTTATCTCGTCATCGTCTCGTTATCGTCATGAAAAAAAGTGGCGTCAACGAAATGATTTCGTCATCGTCATCGTTGACGAAAACAACACTGGTTCTCAGTATAGTGTTGAGACCGCACTTGTAAAAATATCAAGTGATTTACTATTAGCTACCGATTCTGGACTTTTATCAATTCTTATACTTCTCAATCTTAGCGCAGCATTTGATACTGTCTCACACACTATATTATTAAACAGATTGTAATCTATTGGAATTACAGGTACAGTCCTTTCTCGGTTTCGTTCTTATCTTACAGACCGGACACAATTTGTACAACTTAAACAGTTTCAATTAACCACTTCTCCAGTTGTCACTGGTGTTCCACAGGGCTCTGTTTTGGGACCTCTTTTGTTTCTTATTTATCTTCTTCCAATAGGCACCATCTTTAAGAAACATGGTATTCAATTTCATTGTTAGGCAGATGACACCCAACTTTATCTCTCCTCCAAACCTTCTTCAACGTTTCTCCCTTCTGCTCTTGTTGAGTGTCTCGAAGAATTAAAAGTTTGGTTTTCAAGTAATTTTCTGAATAATAACTGAATAATAGTAAAACAGAAATTCTTCTTGTAGGTACAAAAACTATATTAGGTAAGTTAAACATTTCATCTGTTTTAATTGATAATTTTAACGTTCCATTGTCCAACCAGGTTAAAAGTTTGGGAGTCATTTTTGATCAAACGTTGTCTTTTGAAGCTCATATTAATAGTGTTACCCGTTCTGCATTCTTTCATATTAGGAATATCAATCGTCTACGTCCCGTTCTTTCAACGAAGAAGCACGGCTTCTCTTGTGCATGCTCTAGTAACATCAAGAATTGATTACTGCAATGCTTTATTTTACGGGCTTCCTTCTAAAGCACTCCATACATTACAGTTGGTACAAAATGCCGCTGCTCAGGTTATATCCAAAATTTCCATTTCTCAACATATTACTCCTGTTTTACAAAATTTGCATTGGCTCCCAGTTAAATTCCGTGTACATTTTAAAATATTACTTCTAACCTATAAAGCACTCAATAACTTGGCACCTCCATATCTTTTGGATCTTCTCCATGTACATATTCCATCACGTAACTTACGGTCTGCTTCGGCAGTTACTCTTGTGCTTCCACGCACACGGACAGCTTCTATGAGGTCACGAGCTTTTGGTTATGCGGCACCTTTTTTATGGAACGTACTTCCTGCTGAGGTTCGCAATAGTCCAAGTCTTCCAGTCTTTAAATCTTGTCTAAAAACATGTTTGTTTAGGCAGGCTTTTATGTGATGTTGTATTGTTTTTGCTTGTTTTTATTTTTATTTTTTTAACTAATGTAGTTGTTTTATTTTTGATTGTAAGGTGTCCTTGAGTGCCATGAAAGGCGCCTTTAAATAGAATGTATTATTATTATTATTATTATTATTATTATTATTATTATTATACTGTACCTCATTTTGGCCAAATTCTAAAGCAGAATTACATCCCTCTTGAATAAGGTAATCCAAGAATGAATTGCACTGAGCTTAGAGAAAACGATTCACCCAAGACAACAGATAGAATCCTGAGAAATGTGATTATGTTTCATTCAGTGCTAAAGCTTAATGTGTATGCTATGCATTTTTATGTTAACTATTGGACTGCTGGATTATACTATACTAATTGTGGTTTGTTTGTTTGTTTGTTTGTTCTTTCTGTCTAGTTGATTTACTCTTCCTCAAGCCATCCTAGGTGTATATGACTTTCTTCTTTCAGACAAACACAATCGGAGTTATATTAAAAAATGTCCTGCTTCATAATTGCTGTGAATGTTGGTTGAGATCTTGAAGCATCCATCCATCATATAGTCATATAAGTCATATAAGTACTCCACATGGATTCTGAGGTTAATAAAGGCCTTCTAAAGTGAAACAATGCAGTTGTGTAAGAAAAATATATATATGTGACGTTGGACCACAAAACCAGTCTTAAGTAGCACAGGTATATTTGAAAAAAAAAAAAAAAATAGAAATAGCCAAAAAATGCATTGTATAGGTCGAATTTTTCTTTTATGACAAAAATCATTAGGATAGTAAAGATCATGTTCAATGAAGATATTTTGTAAATTTCCTACTGTAAATATATCAAAACTTAATTTTTGATTAGTAATATGCGGCTTTCAGATGATGTGTAAGTCTCAATTTAAAAAAAAAAAATGAAAATGCAGCTGCTAGAGTCCTTACCAGGTCAAGAAAATATGATACTATTACCCCAATTTTACAGTCTCTGTACCTATTATGTTCCGTGTCACTTACAAAATATTACTTCTTAGCTATAAGGTCCTTAATGGTTTACCTAGTCTCCTACCACGCTACAATCTATCACGCTCCCTAAGGTCGCGAAACAAAAAAAGTCCACTAAATGAGGGAGAGCCTTTTCACATTTGGCTCCCAAACTCTGGAATAGCCTCCCTGATAACGTTCGGGGTTAAGATACACTCTCTATGTTTAAATCCAGAATAAAGACTCAACTCTTTAGCCAAGCAATCACATAATGTATCTCATAACCTTGTACTTCAGTTACATCTGATCAAATGCACATCAACATTCCTCAGCTTGGGCTAAACACATAATTTTTGCTTGGTTGGAACAGCTACTATGCTAATTATTTCTCTATTTGTTTCTATGTTTCTGCCATGGGATTGCCATCCCATGGTAACTAGGAATTACACAAGATTCAGTCTGGATTCAGACCCGAGAAGGGATGATGCCAACCCCTCAGAGAACTTCTGATGATGCCAGCCCTGAAACAACATACAGCACTACAAAATTTTGCTACAAGTTTGATTGCAACACATAATCATCATTATTAATTGCATTCATCGTCTGTTTGATTACACCATTACTGATTTTATCATACATCTATACCATATGTACATCAACTTATTGATATTTTTCTAGCACAAATGCATCAATTCACTTCAGAAGGCCTTCACTTTCATTACAGATAATGTACTCAACCCCTTGTCATCCAAGATGTTCATGTCTTTCTTTCTTCCGTCGTAAGGAAATTATGTTTTTTGAGTAAAACTTTTCAGGATTTCTCTCTATATAATGGACTTCTATGGTGTCCCCGAGTTTGAACTTCCAAAATGCAGCTTCAAAGGGGTCTAAACGATCACAGCCGAGGAAAGAAGGGTCTTATCTAGCTAAACGATGGGTTGTTTTCTAAAAATTTTAACAATTTATATACTTTTTAACCTCAAATACTTGTCTTGTCTAGCTCAACATTTTTTTTTAGAAAAATAACCAATCATTTGCTAAGACCCTTCTTCATCGCCTGGGATCATTTAGAGTCCTTTGAAGCTGCATTTAAACCATTTTGGAAGTTCAAACCCGAGGGCACCATAGAAGTCCATTATAAGGAGAAAAATCCTGAAATGTTTTTTTTTTTTTTTAAACACCATTTATTTATGACTGAAGAAAGAATGACATGAACATCTTGGATGAGAAAGGGGTGAGTACATTATCTGTACAATTTTTTTTTTCTGAAAGTGAACTACTCCTTTAATTAACCCACTGGAGCCATGTGAAGCACTTTTGTTTATGATGAATGGACAGACTTTTTGTGGGCTTCACAACCACATCTCAAACACCATTCACTGCCATTATAAAGCTGGGAAGAGACAGGATATTTTTTTTTATATAACCCTGATTAAAAGAAAAAGGTCGTATACACCATGGGTTTGGGTTTGATTCTCAATGAAAGATAGAACTGAAAAAATGTACATTAACCCCTGATTTCACAGACATGACTTAAGCCTAGTCCCAGTCTAAAATATACATCTGAGCTGTTTCAACTGAAAGAAACTTGATCTGACTGAACTTAAAATATATGACTGCCTTTGTTTTTGGCTCAAGATGGAGACAAATTTTTCTAAGGCACGTTAATAAAAATGACTTAAATATCCTAATTGAATTATGGCCTAATCCTGGCTTGGTTTAAAGGATTAGAAATTCTAGTTTGAAATCCTCCAACATTTGTCTTTACAAATCCTCCTTTTTTACAACTAATTCGTGAACTTTGTTTTGATCTCTCCATGTGCAGTGGCGCAAGCTAGATTCAAGTGATTATTACGTTTTAAATAATAACAGGAAGCCTTTATTCACCCCCAGAGCCATGTGAGGCACTTTTGATTTTGGATGGATGCACTTTATTGGACTTGTTTTGGACTAATGAAGAGAAGCTTGAAAATGCCGGGATAATTTTTAATATAACTTAGATTGGAATTGTCCAAAAGAAGGAAGTCATATATACCTATGATGCCTGGAGGGTGAGTAAATAATTTAGTAAACTAACCCTTTAAGCTCTGTCTGTGAAACCAGGCCTGAATGTAAGTCACTTTGGACAAAAGCGTCTGCCAAATGCATGAATGTAAATAATTGCAGCTTCAGCTTGTTAACACTACAATCTACTAAACTCTACAGTATATAAATCAATTGTGTGTGCAGTAATTGTTTTTGCATAGCAGTATAAATCTTAAAAAGTAGCTGTCTTACAGTGGACAGTAAGTCACCTCACAGCTGTAGGCTTTGGAACAGAGGTAATGGGTTTCTTGCTGAAAATGATAAGAATATGCTCCCTGCTTAATATTTTAAATCAATTCTAATAAAGGCTTGGGAGTAAGAGCCTGTCTTTACATAGTCGCTAAAAATCTTAACAACAGAAATGTCTGTATTTGGATTGAACAAGATAAGATGATTATTCATTTTGAAATTTGACAGCTTTAACCTCTTTCTTGTGTTAACTGGCAAGTTGCTCTCAACAGCCTCATTAAATTCCGCTGGTAGATGTCAGCTGTCAGTATAGCGAGTCACTGAAACACTTCAAATTTTTCTTCAATCTCATTTTGTGGCCAGATTAAACTGCTTATGACAATATTAAAAAAGACTCAAGGACTTAAAAGTCAGACTTCTAACTTTTGCAACTGTGTAGAAATGCAACAGTTGGGAGTCTGACTTTAAAGGAGAAGTTCACTTCCAGAACAAAAATGTACAGATCATTTACTCACCCCCTTGTCATCAAAGTGCTCTAAATTATCCCAGCTGAGGAAAAAGGGTCTTATCTAGAGAAACAATTGGCTATTTTCTAAAAAAAAAAAAAATCTAGCTCTGCGTCAACTCTGTGTACTTCATGACAGTTAGGGTAGGTCAAAAAACTCCCATCTCATTTTCTCCTCCAACTGCAAAATCGTCCTACATCTGACAGAAGTACCAACCCAGTGTTTACAAAAAGCGATGTAGGATGATTTTGAAGTTGGAGGATAAAATGAGATGGATATTTTTTGACATACCCTAATTGTCTTGAACCAGAATACACAGAGTACACACAGAGCTAGACAAGATGAGCATTTGAGGTTAAAAAGTATGTAGATTGTAATTTTTTTTTTACAAAAAAATAACCAATCATTTCACTAGATAAGACCCTTCTTCCTTGGCTAGGATCGTTTAGAGCCCTTTGAAGCTGCATTTTTCGAAGTTCAAACTTGCAGGCACCATAAAAGTCCACTTTATAGAGAGAAATCCTGAAATGCTTTTCTCAGAAAAGATAATTTCTTTACGACTGAAGAAAGAAACATAAGGGGGTGAGTAAATTATCTGTACATTTTTGTTCTGGAAGTGAACTTCTCCTTTAAGTAGTGTTGTGTTATTCTTGTCCAAGTATGAAACTGATCATTTCAATTTAGAGAGTTATACAGGATGTCTGAAACAAAGATTTCTAAATATTTGTAACAGAACAATGTGATATTTGGTGTATCTTCAACTTCTGACTATAAACCTGGGGTCCATGAGGAAATGTAATTTTAAAATAACCAGAATATGTTAAAACATATTTAAATACAGAAGTGACCACAAACAATGGGGCGTTGAATTGGAATTTGAAATATAATGACTTAAAATTAGGCTTCCAACTTGTGCATTTGTGCAGAACTGCACAAGTTGGAAATATGATTTTAAATGGTGTTGTATCACACTTTACCAAGTATTAATGGAAATTACATCTTGCAGAGTTAAATGGAATGCAGTATTAGCATAGATGCTGTTATAGATATGCCAAAATGCTGCTTTCTACAGTTTTATGCTAAGTGCTGGTCTCAGATCCTCAGTAGTGTGCTCTGCATTTCTAAATAGACCAATAAGATGAGGTTTTCTGTCAGTAAGATCGTGGACCTCGAGAACCTGTAAATTGGAGCACTGATGGAACAATGTGCCTGCGTCACACAGAACTTCTGATGTCAAGCTAAAGCCAATGAGCTAAAGCTAACACTCTGATAACACTGTCTTCCACCCTACCATCACACGTAAATACAGTACAATTGCTCTAGATTCAGACTCTTCAATACACACACTGAAACATATGGGCTTAACCTCACACCTACATTCAGACCTTCACACAAGCAGCTGTCCGCAGCCCACTGTAGATGATTACTTTTGCAACCAGAGGCACAAAAGCTCCTGAGACTCCATTAGGACCCTCACGGTGAGGCTGACAGGAATAGAGGTAACTGGGACATTTCCTTGAGACACATCCAAATGAAAGCACAGCACGTTGTAAGCTTCCAAACACGTCACTTCGCTACGCGAAGGACTCCTTCTTTCTATTTTTGATGCTCTGAACAGCTAATTCAGCACAATTTCCCTTTTTGTCTAAAAATAAAGTTACTACATCCAAGAAAGCAGGGTCAGACTAAAATCTCATTTAAACTCGGAAATGAACAGAAAATATTAGGATTTAAATAAAACTTAAAGGAAATGGCCAAGTAAATTTAAGATTGATGGTTATTTCTAGTTTATAGCAACCCACAGGAAGATTAATCAAAAAAACCTGCTCCGAAGTTGCGATCTGAATCAAATGATTGGTGATATGTGCAGTTCTGATCTAAATCAAATGATTCGCCAAATTTCTCAGAAGTCCTGATTTAAGTTTAATTTATTTGTGATAGATGCCCCGAAGTCCTGATCTAAATCAAATGATTCGTTAACCCCACCGAAGTCCTGATTTGAATCAAATGATCTGTGATACATGGTCTAAAGTCCCGATCTGAATAAAATGATTTGTGAACCCCACTCCGTATTCCCAATCTAAATCAAAAGATTTGCGACACATAATTTCAGACCCGGAATTCAGAGTGTGGTTCACGAATCATTCAAATTGTAAACCTGCGAAGTCACATTCTGAATCAAATCATTGTGATATGCGAAGTTTTGATCTAAATCAAATAATTTGCCAAACTGTTCCAAATCAAATAACTTGTGATAGGCGCTCCAAAGTCCTGATCTGAATCAAATGATTTGTGATCCCCACCGAAGTCCCGATTTGAATCAAATGATTTGTGAACCCCACCGAAGTTCTGATCTGAATCAAATGACTGGTAATCTCCGCTTCATATTCCCAATCTGAATCAAATAATTTGCAAACCATAATTTCAGACTGGGACTTCATTCAATTCGCAAACCTGTTCCAAAGTTACCATCTGAATCAAAAGATTCACGAACCCTCTCCAAAGTTGCGATCTGAATCAAATGATTCGCCAAACTGTTGCGAAGTGTATCTGAATCTAATTTTTGTGAACCCTTCTGAAATCCCGATTTGAATCAAATGATTCACACTCCAAAGTTCTGAACTGAATCAAATGATTGGTGATGCATGCTTTGTATTCTCGATCTGAATTTGTGAACCATAACTTTAGATTGGGACTTCAGAGTGCGAATCATTCAATTCGTAAACCCGCTCTGAATCAAAAGACTCACAAACCCGCTCCAAAATTGCAATCTTAATCAAATGATTGGTGATATGCAAAGTTCTGATCTAAATCAAATGATTCGCTTAACTGCTCCGATGTCCTGATCTAAATCAATTTTTGATACACACTCTGAAGTCCCGATCTGAATCAAATGATTAGCAAACCATAACTTCAGATCGGGACTTCAGAGTGTGAATCATTCAATTCGTAAACCCGCTCTGAATCAAAAGACTCACAAACCCGCTCCAAAATTGCAATCTTAATCAAATGATTGGTGATATGCAAAATTCTGATCTAAATCAAATGATTTGCCAAACTGCTCCAAAGTCACGATCTAAATCAAATGATTTGTGATACATGCTCCAAAGTCCTGAACTGAATCAAATAATTCACGCTCCATATTCCCGATCTGAAAAATTATTTGCGAACCATCATTTCAGAATAAGACTGCTGAGCACAGATCGTCAATCATTATCTATCTATCACCCACCTACCCATCCATCCATTTTCAAACTTCAAGGCTTTAAAACTTTTAAACAAGACTTTCTTGCTTTTCTTATTGGTTTTTATTCTACCTCTTTACATTTAAGTTTGAATTGCAACAGTTTTCTATCTACATTCAAATTCAGGAATTGATTTGAAACTTCAAAGGCAATTCAGTTCTTAACGATGCAAAACCTGGCTGTCATTAAAGTAAAACTGGAACAACAAAAATTAAGAAATTCATGTTGATTTTTAATTTAGTTTTGTTCTTTAGTTTAACTCTAATCGTTATGCTCAGTATAATCTTTCATTTAAAAAAAAATGGAACCACACAAGATGGACAACACCGCGGTGCAAATCACCCTACTGGAAGCATGTTTTTATTATTCCAGATCATTGCATCTTTTCATCATTCTATTGCAGCATCTATGATGCGAAAAATACAGCACTTAGTTCTTAGAGGTGTATGTGGAGATCATAGACAGGCTTTGCTCCGGCTAGCATTAGAACAGCTAGAGCGCAGTAGTCCTCCAATTACTGAAGAATTAGAGCTCAAGGCCTGAGGTTATCTTCCTCTCCACCCGCTCACTCTGCTATCTTTCTGTGGATTAACGCTTCTCTGTTCTTATCTGAGACTGCAAGCTAAAATCCATGATATACAGGCAGATAAGAGCAAGGCAATAAGCCAAGGAGATGCAGCAAAGGAGAAGAAAGGCAATATAAACTTCAATATATAAGACAAGTGCTACTGACCTAATATAGTATTTAAATAAGCTGTACAGTATTTAAATGAGCTCATACAGTATAACCGAGATGTTGGGAGGTAAAATCAGTTGCAGCTCTGGTCTGGTAACCCGCAGATCACTTATTTAAATCCCCATAAGGGGTGATTGATGACCTGAGGAGATGCTGAGTTCCCTATCTGAATCCGTTCTGCTGTTTCACTAGTTTTTATCCTCCATTTGTCCTGTTGTTTTGGTCAAACCAGCAGTGTGTGTGTGGGGTGACTTTCTGCCAGCGCACTGCTCTGCCCACGCCAGACAGCCAGACATCTGAACCTCAATCTGAGCTTGACTGATCGTTTCTAATCATATGTGCCACTGCTCACATTTACAGTTTCTGTGATTGTACTGATATCTAAATTTGTAGCAATAGATAGAATGATAGAATAATAGACAGAGGAATACATGGATGGAATGAACAAAAGAACAAACAATTTAGAAATAAAACATGATAGAGTGACAGAAAGATAGACAGAATGACCGATTAAATGAACAACAAACAAAATATAGAACAACTTGGGGATAGAATAATAGAATAAAACCTTATGAAGGTAATTATAGTATAAGTCACACATTGAAGTGAGTTTTGTCACTCTTCTAATGAAAATTTCATTCACTTGTGTACCCACACAGAGAGACTCGAAACTTCTCTTTTATATACTCAAAGTTGATCTAGACAAGTACACTGAAACTGTCTAAAGTTATGTTCACCCTAAAGCAGTGAAAACTGCATCTCATGTGTCCTCTTAAGGTGAAAAAAAATATGGTTACAGATAAACTATGGTAACTTCAAAATAACCATGGTTTTGCTATACCAACCTTAGTTTAAACATGGTATTTGTAGTAAAACTGTTTATAGAAAAAATGGCTACTACACTTTTACTATAATAAAAATCATTCCCTTCTTTTACTTTTTGTTTTTATAGCACTGCCTTGTACTACTTGGTTTTATGTTTTGTACTGTTAAATAATAAAAAAAAAATCTGAAAAAAGATCTTAATCAAACGATTCACAAACCCGCTCTGAAGTTTGGACCTAATTCAAATGATTTGCAGTAGGTGCTCCAAAGTCCTGATCTGAATCAAACAGTGAATCATTTTGTGATGCAATGGTTTAACTTTAACTGATCTGGAGTTTTGAAAAGCTACATTTTATCCATCACTATAGGCTACGTCCTTTTTAAATCATTACAAGTGATGCCCAAATTCAAAATTAAATGCTTTCCTGACCTGTTTTTTCCTAGTGAATCACTTGAACTGATCGAAGTCATGAGTTTAAATCAGTTGAAGCAATTCCAGCATAATTGTTTGCAAACCAAAATTTCAGATATGGACTTTAGAGTGTGCTTCATGAATGATTAAATTTTTTAACCCACTTACAAGTTCTGATGTGAATCAAAATACTCTGAAGTCACAATATGAATCAATGGCAATATGCAAAGTTCTGAACTAAATCAAATGATTCATGAACTTGGTCTAAAATCCCGATCTAAATCAAATGATTTATGAAGTTCTGAAGTTCCAATATGAATCTAATGATTCACAATCCACGTTTTGAAGTCCCGCTCTCCATATTCCCGATCTGAATAATGATTCACAAACCATCATTGGTTCATCACTGACTTTTGGAGTGCGGATCGCAAATTATTCAATTTGCGAAATGATTTGTGAATCAAATAATTTGCAATATGCAAAATTTGCAACTAAATCAAATGATTTGCGAACCCACTCCGAAGTCCTGATCTAAATCAAGATTCACAATCTGTGCTCTGTATTCTTGATCTGAATAATGATTCACAAACAAAACCATAATTTCTGATCAGGATTATATTTGTAAAATAATTCATGAACCTGCTCTAAATTTTCAGTCTGAATCAAAAGATTCACAAACCCACTGTGAAGTTCCAATCTAAATCAAATGATTCGTGATAAGCACTCTGAAGTCCTGATCTACTTTAAATGATTGACAATATGCAACGCTCTGAACTAAATTAAATGATTCACAAACCCGCTCCAAAGTCCCGATTTAAATCAAATGATTTACGATCCAAACTCGAAGTATTCTTGATCTGAATAATGATTTGCAAACTATCATTTCTGATCAGGAATTTGGAGAGCGGATTGCGAATCATTCAATTTGCGAAAGTTGTTCCGCTCCAAAGTTTCAAACTGAATCAAAAGATTCACAAACCCACTCCGAAGTTCCGATCTAAATCAAATGATTCGCAATAAGCACTCTGACGTCCCAATCTAATTTAAATGATTCACATTAAGCGGCGTTCCGAACTAAATCTAATGATTCGAACCTGCTCCAAAGTCCCAGTTTAAATCAAATGATTCATGATCCGAACTCTGAAGTCCTAATCTGAATTAAATGATTTGCGCACCCTCACCAAAGTTCCAATCTGAATCAAATGATTCGTGATCTGCTCTCTGTATTCTGGATCTGAATAATGATTCGCAAACCATTATTTCAGATCAGGACTTTTGAGTGCTGATCGCAAATCATTCAAAATTTGAATCTGAATCAAAAGATTCACAAACCCGTTCTGAAAGTTCAGATCTAAATCTAATTATTTGCGATACGCACTTTCAAGTGAATCAAGTGATTTGTGATACTCAATTCGATTGGAGAGCGTAGAAACAGTGAATCGTTTTGTGATGCAATGGTTTAACTTTAACTGATCCGGAGATTTGAAAAGCTACTTTTCACCCATCACTATACACTGTAAAAAGTTTTCACCAGTTTTAACTTAAAAACTTAAGTTTAGCAGCTGCCTTAAAATTTTAAGTTAAATCAACTTAAGTCATTTCAACTCACAAGTTAAATCAACTCATTTTATTGTAATGAGTTAAAATGAGTTTTAAGTCGATTTAACTTAAAACTTTAAGGCAGCTGCTAAACTTAAGTTTTTAAGTTGAATCTGGTAAAAACTTTTTACAGTGTAGGCTACATGCTTTTTTAAATCATTACAAGCGATGTCCAAATTCAAAATTAAATGCTTTTTTGTCCTGTTGTTCCTAGTGAATCAGTTCCAGAGTAAATTACTCAATTGAATCGGTTTGTCTGTCCACTTTTCGCGTCTTCTGCCATGTTTACATGACACTCTCAGTACTACTGCTTAGCTTGCTAGCTTTATGACATTAACAAAAATAAACAAAAAAGTATGTTTATAAATAAAATATCCATATTTCCATTCCAACACAAATCTAAACATATTCAGGTGAGATAACTGGTTTACTGCTAACTATTGAAAACACTCCATTAAAATGACGAGCTGCACCTCCAAATACATGTTAGTTGGAAACATTGTGCATTTTGGTTGAATTTATGGGATACATGATGCACACAGATATCCAACTCACATATACATACTGAGAAACACAACCACACACTCCCACAAGCACACACACATCAAGATCAATGTAATGACGAATGAGTTTGACTTTGAAATGATGAGAGACTCCTACAGAGGGGGTGAGTTTAAATTGAGGGCAAAGCTGATAACAGAAAACTATTGGAGTGAAAAGATTACTTGAAGACATGACAGAGAGTGAGAGAGATCAGAGTAGAAGAGAGGCTCTCAGACACTGAGAACATATGTGTTTGTGTGTAATCATGTGTTGAGATCATTTGACTGCTTGATAGGTGATTTTCAGCATGTCTGCTCACTTGAAGTGCAACAAAACAGTAGCTTCCTCTTGCTCAAGTGTCTTTCCAGCTTAGCTTTGTAAAATTTATTAAATGTCTGTTCTTGTATTGTTTAGGTTATTTCAAATACTTGATTGATTTCAGTCATTATGCTGTCTTAATAAAGCGTTATTGATTCATCACTTTCTAGGCTGGCAGATCCATCAAACAAATCACCTTCCATAAATGATTTACAGATATTTATTAGTTTCAAGATGGCACATAAATTTAAATTGTACAAGGCAGCCAGTGATGAATCATTTGTTTTATTAAGGTAGATATACAAAGATGACAACTGCTACAATGTCATCTCATTGATATTTATGTATATATTTATTTGTCGAGAACACGCTCAGCTGTACTGTATGAGCTGGATGGGACACCTTCGGTACTCACAGCAAATCTGGTTTATTACAACATAAAATGCAAATGCTTATGTTTTTTCAGTGCTTCATCTATGTATCTATCTATCTATCTATCTATCTATCTATCTGTCTGTCTGTCTGTCTGTCTGTCTGTCTGTCTGTCTGTCTGTCTGTCAATAAATATTCACTGCCTTTTGTGAGATAGATTATCTATCCTATCCATATATCTACCTATCCATCCATATATCTGTCCGACTGTCCGTCCATCCATCTATCTATCTTCAATGCCTCTTGCAAGATATATTATTCATCCTCCATCATCCATCCACCCACCCATCATACATCCATCTATCCATCTACCTATCTATAAATATTCACTGCATTTTGTGAGATAGATTATCTATCCTCCATCATCCATCTAGCCATCCATTCATTCATATATGTATCCATCCGTCTGTCCATCCATCCATGCATCCTCAAGGCTTTTAAACCTTTCAAAGTCTTTATTGCTTTACTAGTTAGTTTTTTCACTGCACTTCCTCAGTTTTTGATCTCAAAAATAATTCTATCATAAATAAATGTGTTTTCATAAATGTAGTTTTGGTTATAAAAAAACAACAAAAAACAATTCAAAACATTTCAGAAATGAATACATTTTCTTTGCACATACACCAAACAATGTGGAATGACATGCAGCCTCTCAAGTCCCTAGAGCCTTCTTTTCTTGACCCTCTGATAGTTAAGGTTTGGATTTGGATTGTCGAAATTGATCCTAGGCCAACTACTCAGTTTTACAGTGAGCTTTATCCTATCGCAAAGGGCAGCGGACTGAATGATATAATTTCACCACAAAGCCTCAACAAATCAATAGTATTTGCATTTAACTCTATGCACATATCAGCATACACACACGAGCAGTGACTAACACTAACACACAAAGGACCCAAACCAGTAAACAACTGAATATTAATACACTCAGAAAACTAATATTTGCAAAACCATGCAGAGCAGTTAAGCAGCAGAAGTATTAGATGCACAGTCCATCAAATCTACGTTAATTTGATGAGTGGAGAGTTCAATCTGACCCAGCTGTTGGAGGTTTAGGCTTCTCTGCAGGGTTCTGACCGTCTGCTGCTCCACTGCATGGACAGATGTGACCACAGCGTGATCCACCCAGAGACAGCCGTCTTTACACTTCTCTTTCTGTGTCACACATGCATAGTACATTTTTATTTCAATGACATTCAAAGGGTCATGTCACGAGCAATCAATTTTTTATGGTTTTAAGAGATAAAAGCATTCATGAACATATTGTACATTCTGTATTTAATGAAAGTGAAAGAAATGAATTGATTGACCCCTCTTCAAACTTAATATTATTTTTTTTATCTAAGGAAAAGTCAATCCTCTGTTCTTGAAAACTAAATTAAGACTGATACTATCACAAATAATTGTTTGGTTTTTTAGATTACTATTACTTTATGAAATGTTAACTTTACTACTAACATCATAAGTGGACCTAAAAAATAAAAATATTAAAAAATTTAAAAATAAATGTAGAAGTTTGACATCTATTTCAATCAGATATTGCACAACATCAGAGATTTTGAGACATAAGAGCTACATGTAATACATAAAAGAATAAAATAATTATGCTCTCATCAAAAACCATCCCTTGTTGATTATTACAAGAAAGGCTCTTTGTCTAGAACATAAAAAAACATCTCTTCAGTCATTGAGCCTGAAGAACGTTTAACAAGGAACTCAAAAGCATTTGTGTAACAGTTTAAGCCCCACATGCAGCTCTGCTGGTTTCATCCTGGAGCTGTGTGTGTATGTGCATGCACAAGAGTATTTCACGCACAAGCTGTTTTCCCTCGGAAAATCAATTTAACCAGTCAGTAGACAAAGAGGCTGATTATCGACCCTAGTTTGTAGGTAGCATTGCCGTCTCCTCTCTCAGGACTCTTCTCAACTATTAGCAATCTACCACCTAATACAGTGCAATGAGGCAAGACACAGCAAGCACAACGGGAAACTAGACTAATAACTATTATGTCTCGATATCAGGCAAATTATACAACCATTAGGCAGACTTGTCTCTTTAGAGAAAATGCACATTATTCTTTTCTATTAATAATGCAATTGGACTTCGAGCTATGGGCCAGTGCTAATCTGTCCAGAAGAATTAACATGTCGATAATTCCACATTTCAAGGGAGAAATGGCTTGTGAAACCACTGTGGGGGTATTACAGATGTCCTCCATGTGCTTGAATAAAAAGAGGCATATATTATAGACAATATTATGAAGAAGTGAAGCCTAATATAATTGTATTTTGGATTATGCTCCACAATAAATAGCACTCAGTGTGAGTCTGAGATCAGACAAATAAGTAAATACCAGAATTTTAGCAAAAGGACATAGGTCAAATAAATAAATAAATACATACTGGATTTTAGCAAAGTCACATTAATAAATAAATAAATACTTGAATTTTAGCAGAAGGAAATAAATTAAATAAATAAATATTGATTTTTAGCAGAAGGACAGAGGTCATACAAACAAATAAATACTAGATTTTAGCAGAGGAACAGAAGTTAAATAAATAAACAAATAAATGAACAAATAAATACGTGATTTTAGCATAAAGACAGACATTACATAAATAAATATCAGAATTTCCGCATAAGGACAGAGGTCAAATAAATAAATAAAAACATAAATGTTAGCAAAAGGACATGGGTCAAATAAATAAATAAATAAATACTGGAATTTTAGCAGAAGGACAGAAGTTAAATAAATAAACAAATAAATAAATAAATAAATACCAGAATTTTAGCAGAAGGACGCTGGTCAAACAAACCAAAAAAATCTAACAAATAAATAAATACTGGATTTTAGCAGAAGGACAGAAGTCACATAAATAAATAAATAAATAAATAACAGAAGTTTAGTAAATTTACAGAGGTGAAATCAATAAATAAAAATATAAATGTTAGCAGAAGGACACAGGTCAAACAAACAAACAAACAAATACTGGATTTTAGTCCATAAGTCACATAAATAAATAAATAAACACCAGGATTTTAGCAAAAGGACATAGGTCAAATAAATAAATAAATACATAAATAAATAAATAAATAAATAAATAAATAAATACTGGATTTTAGCAAAGTCACATGAATAAATAAATAAATAAATAAATACTGGATTTTAGCAAAGTCACATGAATAAATAAATAAATAAATAAATAAATAAATAAATAAATAAATACTGGATTTTAGCAAAGTCACATGAATAAATAAATAAATAAATAAATAAATAAATACATACATACATACAGTGGGTACGGAAAGTATTCAGACCCCCTTAAATGTTTCACTCTTTGTTATATTGCAGCCATTTGCTGAAATCATTTAATTTAATTTTTTTCCTCATTAATGTACACACAGCACCCCATATTGAAAAACACAGAATTGTTGACATTTTTGCAGATTTATTAAAAAAGAAAAACTGAAATATCACATGGTCCTAAGTATTCAGACCCTTTGCTGTGACACTCATATATTTAACTCAGGTGCTGTCCATTTGTTATAATTCGTGCTGAACGAGACGAGACGATAGACAATATACAAACAAACAAGATATTTAATATTAATCTTCAAGAGGAACAAGGCAGGAACAAGGCAGGAACAGGCAGGAGCAGAGATCTTCACACACGTAACACAACATTAAGGACCGAGAGGGAACTGAACTCAAAGACAGACTTATAAAGGCAAACTAATCATCAAACACAGGTGACGGGGATAACGGGTAATGAGGGCAAAACCAATAATCACATGACAGGGGGAGACAATGGGAAAAACCAAATGAACAGACAGACAGAATGTAACATTACGCCCCCTCCGAATAGGCGCGTCCTCGCGCCATAGAAAACAAAAAACAGAACAGAAAAGAGGAGCGGAAAACCAGAAAATTAGAGTCTATAATGGAAGAGGCTTCGGTGGAGGACGCAATCCAGGAAGGGGGACCAAAACAAAAGTCCTAGTGGCAGACAAGACATTTTGGGTCCATGGCCTGGAAACTCCCCAGATCTTAATCCCATTGAGAACTTGTGGTCAATCCTCAAGAGGCGGGTGGACAAACAAAAACCCACTAATTCTGACAAACTCCAAGAAGTGATTGTCATGATCTGGGCTGTGGGGCTTCCCTCAGCCACCTGAGGTCGCTGTTCCCTTTCCTTGCACTGCACTTCCCTGATTGTTCACTCCTGTCGTGTCATTAGCAGCTCATCATCTCACACCTGTTCACTATTACTCAGACTATAAGAAACTCTCATTTCCCACCCATCATCGGGTCTGCATTGTCTTCGCATGTGTGTCTCTGGCTCCTGGATCTCCTGATCGTGTTTTCGGTACTGTTTACTTTCTTTTGGTTCTAGTCGTGTCTGTGCCGTGTTGGCCTTTTGTTTGTTCTGTTTTATTGTTTTGTTTCATTAAAATCCTTCCCTGCATTTGGACCCAGACCTCCTTCGTTTCACATGACAGAATGCAGACACCAAGGATGGGTCCAGCGGGGAAGAATTTTTTCGAGGAGGCGGCATCCCCTCGCTTGGCGGCGGCGCACGCCCGCTTGGGGGCGGCGCCTGCCCACTCTGTGCCTGACGCGGCTGTGCTCGAGTGGATGGCGGCCATCTACGCTCGTTGGGCAGCGGAGGACGCTCGTCTGGCGGCGGTTCCCGGGGCGGCGGCGACCACTGTCTCTGTTCCTGACGCGGCCGTGACCGCGCTCTCTGTTCCAGATGCGGCGGAGACCGCTATCTCTGTTCCTGACGCGGCGGTGACCGCTATCTCTGTTCCAGATGCGGCGGAGACCGCTATCTCTGTTCCTGACGCGGCGGTGACCGCTATCTCTGTTCCTGATGCGGCGGAGACCGCTATCTCTGTTCCTGACGCGGCCGTGACCGCGCTCTCTGTTCCTGACGCGGCGGTGACCGCTATCTCTGTTCCTGATGCGGCGGAGACCGCTATCTCTGTTCCTGACGCGGCGGAGACCGCTATCTCTGTTCCTGACGCGGCCGTGACCGCGCTCTCTGTTCCTGACGCGGCCGTGACCGCTATCTCTGTTCCTGATGCGGCGGAGACCGCTATCTCTGTTCCTGACGCGGCCGTGACCGCGCTCTCCGTTCCGGACGCGGCGGTGACCGCTATCTCTGTTTCTGACGCGGCCGTGACCACGCTCTCTGTTCCTGACGCGGCGGTGACCGCGCTCTCTGTTCCGGACGCGGCGGTGACCGCTATCTCTGTTTCTGACGCGGCGGTGACCGCGCTCTCTGTTCCGGACGCGGCGGTGACCTCTATCTCTGTTTCTGACGCGGCCGTGACCGCGCTCTCTGTTCCTGACGCGGCGGTGACCGCGCTCTCTGTTCCGGACGCGGCGGTGACCGCTATCTCTGTTTCTGACGCGGCCGTGACCGCGCTCTCTGTTCCTGACGCGGCGGTGACCGTATCTCTGTTTCTGACGCGGCCGTGACCGCGCTCTCTGTTCCTGACGCGGCGGTGACCGCGCTCTCTGTTCCGGATGCGGCGGTGACCGCTATCTCTGTTTCTGACGCGGCCGTGACCGCGCACTCTGTTCCTGACGCGGCGGTGACCGCGCACTCTGTTCCTGACGCGGCGGTGACCGCGCACTCTGTTCCTGACGCGGCGGTGACCGCGCTCTCTGTTCCGGACACGGCGGTGACCGCGCTCTCTGTTCCGGACGCGGCGGTGACCGCGCTCTCTGTTCCGGACACGGCGGTGACCGCTATCTCTGTTCCTGACGCGGCGGTGACCACGCACTCTGTTCCTGACGCGCCGGTGACCGCGCTCTCTGTTCCGGACGCGGCGGTGACCGCTATCTCTGTTCCTGACGCGGCGGTGACCGCGCACTCTGTTCCTGACGCGGCGGTGACCGCGCACTCTGTTCCTGACGCGGCGGTGACCGCGCTCTCTGTTCCGGACGCGGCGGTGACCGCGCTCTCTGTTCCGGACACGGCGGTGACCGCTATCTCTGTTCCTGACGCGGCGGTGACCACGCACTCTGTTCCTGACGCGCCGGTGACCGCGCTCTCTGTTCCGGACGCGGCGGTGACCGCTATCTCTGTTTCTGACGCGGCCGTGACCGCGCTCTCTGTTCCTGACGCGGCGGTGACCGCGCTCTCTGTTCCGGACGCGGCGGTGACCGCTATCTCTGTTTCTGACGCGGCCGTGACCGCGCTCTCTGTTCCTGATGCGGTGGTGACCGCGCTCTCTGTTCCAGACGCGGCGGTGACCGCTATCTCTGTTTCTGACGCGGCCGTGACCGCGCTCTCTGTTCCTGACGCGGCGGAGACCGCTATCTCTGTTTCTGACGCGGCCGTGACCGCGCTCTCTGTTCCTGACGCGGCAGTGACCGTTATCTCTGTTCCTGACGCGGCAGTGACCGTTATCTCTGTTTCTGACGCGGCCGTGACCGCGCTCTCTGTTCCTGACGCGGCGGTGACCGATATCTCTGTTTCTGACGCGGCTGTGACCGCGCACTCTGTTCCTGACGCGGCGGTGACCGCGCTCTCTGTTCCGGACGCGGCGGTGACCGCTATCTCTGTTTCTGACGCGGCGGTGATGTCCACTGGCGGTGAATCATTAAATGATTTCAGCAAATGGCTGCAATATAACAAAGAGTGAAACATTTAAGGGGGTCTGAATTCTTTCCGTACCCACTGTACATACATACATAAATAAATACTGGAATTTTAGCTGAAGGAAAGAAGTCCAATAAATAAATAAATACTGAATTTTAGCAGAAGGACAGAGGTCATACAAACAAATAAATACTGGATTTTAGCATAGGAACAGATGTTAAATAAATAAACAAATAAAGGAATAAATACTTGATTTTAGCATAAAGACAGACATTACATAAATAAATATCAGAATTTTCGCATAAGGACAGACATCAGATAAATAAATAAATAAATAAATAAATAAATAAATAAATAAATAAATAATTGTTAGCACAAGAACATAGGTCAAATAAATGAATAAATAAATACTGGAATTTTAGCAAAAGGAAAGAAGTCAAATAAATAAATAAATAAATATTGAATTTTAGCAGAAGGACAGAGATCAAACTGACAAATAAATACTGGATTTTAGCAGAGGAACAGAAGTCAAATAAATAAACAAACAAATAAATAAACACTTGATTTTAGCATAAGGACAGACATTACATAAATAAATTAATAAATACCAGAATTTTCACATAAGGACAGAGATAAAAAAAATAAAAATACTGAATAAACAATAAATGAATAAATAAATACTGGAATTTTAGCAAAAGGAAAGAAGTCAAATAAATAAATAAATACTGAATTTTAGCAGAAGGACAGAGATCAAACAGACAAATAAATACTGGATTTTAGTAGAGGAACAGAAGTCAAATAAATAAATATTGATTTTAGCATAAGGACAGACATTACATAAATAAATAAATACCAGAATTTTCACATAAGGACAGAGATCAAAAAAATAAATAAATACTGGATAAACAATAAACAAACAAACAAATAAACGCACACACAAACAAACAATTTTGAAACCAACATAAAAAACCTACTATATTCTTGGACTTTTGACTTTTTTTAAAGAGTGTGTTTATTCATTTTTATTTCAGTTTTAGTTTTTATTATACATCAAGCTCAATTAAATTGAGAAATGTTGGCAACTAGCTGAAAAAAAAGTTTTTTAATTAACTGTTTATTTAAAATAACTTTTTAGTCTGATTTTAGCAATGTGTATGTGTGCTTTATTCTCCAGCATGCCATTTACAGCAATTCATTACGCAAAGACAATTACGTTTAATTAATCAAAAGCATTCTTCCTTTTTCTGCATGATTGCTTTGGGTTTAGAATACGATATAATGGAGATAATCAATCCAAAACACACTTCTCTTCCAGCCCATTCAACCGAATATATCACACACTTTGTCACAGAATTACATGCATTTGTCATGATTATTGGTTTAGTTTCACCCACTCAGTCTCTGTTTGGATATATCAGTATACTGTTCATTATTAAGACTGATTTTTCTATTTCAGAGACCCGATGTGTTTCGAAAGAGAGTGATGGTGGAAATCTCTCTTATTATAAATAAGTTGAAGCCTGAAAATCAGGGTTTTTACATGTTGTAGGTGTGCCTGGAGATACATGTGTCTAGTCTGGTCCATTCATGATGGTTCATGAGGCTTTGAAGCAAGAACAAAAGTCTGTGGACATCCGCTTTTGATCAAAACCAGGTTGTCAAAAGCTCATCTCAAATAACCTTCCAAAACTCTGCACCCAAAAGTTTCATCCAAGTCCCTCTAAGTTTGCTTACGGCCACAGAACTAGCGAACGTCTGTCCCTCTCTAGAGTCTCAGGAATAAGCTGCACAAGCGAAGAGGGAATAAAATCATTTATTGTTTAGCACATCAAAGGCAAAGAGGAAAGGAAACGAAAGAGGGAGGAGAAAAAGAGAAAGGAAAAAGAGGGGAAAAAGTGAGGTGAGACATGCTTTGAATGCACATGTTTCTGCTTATGCAGCATGTAAACTGCAGCAGTGACTCGAGTACGTCCCCATCCGCACAGCCCTTCAGAGATCTGAGCCAAAGTCCTAGTTATTTATGGTGCACTGAGAAACAATAATGTCTCTGATGCACTCGCCCGATTTAAACACCCAGCTAAGACCATGAGACTTGGCTATCATTGCTTGAAATTCTCTGCAAATAAGAGATTTTCGGCATGACCAAGTACAAACTTTTTATGTGTGCTGTATTTTGATCACACAGCGAGTGACTCTGTTCCATAACATATAACGTAACTTCTAAGATCAATGATCAGACAATATTTATAATAACTAACA
>NC_133362.1:11951748-11958036 GCF_049309525.1 Garra rufa | reverse complement strand
TATATAATTTGATTTATACATCATCTGAAAGCTAAAAGTCAAATAAGCTTTCCATTGATGTATGGTTTGTTAGAACTGGACAAGTTGTCCAATGCATAGCAATGCATATTACTAATCAAAATGAATTGATATATTTACAGTAGGAAATGTATAGAATATCTTCATGGAATATGATCTTTATTTAATAGTATAATGATTTTTGGCATAAAATATATTTTTTTATATAATTTTGACCCATTCAATGCATTTTGGGCTATTGCTACAAATATACCTGTGGTACTTATATCATTTTACCCAATAACACCAACATTTCTTTAACAGTGCCAAAAAACATCAGTAACAATCAAAAACCATTGGGTGACAAAAACTTGACAATGCTAGAAAATGTGATGGAAATCGTCTAACATTACACATGCATCTTGAATAAAGCATCAGAATGCTGCTAAAACATTTTACATGTAGAGGACATTAGAGTAATGGGTAAAAAGTGTCCACTGTTTTTTTTTTTTTTTTTACCACTTATGGCCTTTACCTGATAAAAGAACACAGTTTAGCATTTACATAACTTCACATACAGTAATATCTGATTATAATGCATAATCAGTGTAAGATTGGGCATGTAGGCTAAACATAATAATTAATTTGCAACCTCCCTGGCCTATACTCCAGAGATCATAAATTTCAAACCGCTAAACACTCAACTGCATATTTCTGTCTTACTGTAATCAAATTCAATCACGTTCAAAATCAGAGGGTGATGACTGCGCAAGTTTGGTCAGATTAAGAGACCATATGGTGCACTACTTTCTTCCTGTGTTCTCTCTTTCTTCCCCACGTGTAAGAAACAAGGTTTTCAGGCTCGTAACCCATTTAGGTATTGTGGGATCTACCTTAGAGACTGACATCAAACTCAGAAACATGGACTCTCTAGAGAAGGCTAACTCGAACAGATGAGCACTGCATCACGGCATACACACGACTCGAGCGAATCAACCTGCTGTACTGACACTACACATCTCCTGCTCACTGCATCCGCTCGCAAGCAATGGCCATTATCAAAATGAAACATGACACAGACTGAAAGAAACACATGCACTGTTTGGTGTTCTCCACTCCAGTACACCGAGGAGCCACAAATTGATCAGTGCACTCACAGCAAAATTGTATCGCTGGCAATTTTGAGTCCACTAAATCACACAAAACGCATTGCCACCAAAATGTATTTGGAATCTTCAGGCAGGCTTAAAGGAATAGTTCACTCAAAAAATGAACATTTGCTGAAAATGTACTTACCCTCAGGCCTTGCAAGATGTAAATGAGTTTGTTTTTTCATCGGACAACAGATTTGGAGAAATTTAGCATTACATAACTTGCTCACCAGTGGATCCTCTGCAGTGAATAGGTGCCATCAGAATGAAAGGCCAAACAGCCGAGTAGTCGTTGAATATTGGCAGGGGCATGTCATTGTGCCCTTGAAAATCAAAAGCGATGTCTGACTGAAGTGAGTTGCTGTTTTTGTCATTCACTTGTTTGGCATTATTGTACCTGATGAATTCTGGTCACATTTTGTAAGTCAGTTTTCTTTCATATTTAAATATGTTTTCTTTGGATTGTTTGACTACTCAAAAAAGAATATTGGAGAAAATATAACTCCTGCTAGCTACATTTCACATACATAAATAAAAATCCCTGCTGAAAAAAACAGCATATGCTGGTTAGGTTTTGGTGCTGGGATACTGGTTTTAGCTGGTTTTTGCTGGCCCTTTGCTGGTTTATGCTGGTCCTTTGCTGGTTTATGCTGGTCCTTAGCTGGTCCTTTGCTGGTTTATGCTGGCCCTTTGCTGGTTTATGCTGGTCCTTGACCAGCAACATGACCAGCATAAACCAGCATAGGACCAGCATAAACCAGCTAAAACCAGCATCCCAGCACCAAAACATACCTAACCAGCATATGCTGTTTATTTTTCAGCAGGGATCTGTCTCTAAACGTTTCCTTTCTTTATTTAAAGTTGATCTAGACAAGAATATTTAAACTACCCAAAGTTCTGTTAATCCTAAAGTGGTGAAAAATGCATCTCTAAATTCATCCTATGTGTCAAGGTGGGGAAAAACATTGCATGAGTTAAACCATGGTAACCACAAATGAACCATGTTTTTGCTACACTTACCATAGTGTAACCATGGTATTTGTAGTAAGACAAATAATTAAATAAATACAAACATGGTTAATTTACTTATGGTATTTGTATTTGTATATTCTTTTTTCTTTTTCTGCCTTGGTTTTTATAACATTACTGGTTCATGGCTTGATGTTTTGAACTGTTTAATTAGAAAAAAGAAATCATAAAAAAAAAGATCAGATCAGGACTTCGGAATGCGAAATTGCACAACTTAAGTTCTAAAGTTCCGACCTACATCAAATTATTTGCAAACCAATCCTAAGTCTTGATCTGAATCAAATGATTTGCAAAACATCATTTCAGATCAGGACTACAGAGTGCAGTACACAAATTGTTCAATTGGCGAAATGATTTGCAAACCCACTCTGAAGTTCCTTTCTTAATTAAATGATTTGCAATACACAAAGTTCTGACCTACATCAAATTATTTGCGAACCACTCCTAAGTCTCAATCTCAATCAAATGATTCGCGAGAAATTATTTCAGATCAGGACTACAGAGTAGAGCTCACAAATCGTTCAACTGGCGAAATGATTTGCAAACCCGCTCTTAAGTTCCTTTCTAAAACAAATGATTTGCGATATGCGAAGTTCCAAAATAAATCCAACGATTTGCGAACCTGCTCCTGAGTCTCAATCTGAATCAAATGATTTGTGAAACATCATTTCAGATCGGGACTTCAGAGTGTGGTTTGTGTGATCGTTCATTTGGTGAATCGATTTGCAAACCTGCTCTGTAGTTCCTTTCTAAATTAAATGATTTGCGATAAGTTCCAACCTAAATATAATTATATGAGAGCCGCTCCTAAGTTTCGATCTCAATCAAATGATTTGCGAAACATCATTTCAGATCAGGACTTCAAAGTGCAGTTTGCGAAATCGCTCAATTGGCGAAATGATCTGCAAACCTGCTCTGAAGTTCTGTTCTAAATCGAATGATTCGCAAACCCACTCCGAAGTCTCATTCTGAATCAAATGATTTGCGATACGCACTCCGAGTCCTGATCTGAATCAAATTACATGCAATATAATATAATATATAATATAATATAATACAGACTTCGAATTCCGGTTTGTGAAATGTTCAATTGTCGAAATTATTTCCGAACCTGCTCTGAAGTTCCGTTCCAAATCAAATGATCCGTGATAAGCAAATTTCTGACCTAAATCCAATGTTTCAAGCACCCACTCCAAAGTCTCAATCTGAATCAAATTATTTGCGATACGCACTCCGAGTCCTGATCTGAATCAAATTATTTGCAATATAATATAATATATAATATAATATAATACAGACTTCGAATTCCGGTTTGTGAAACGTTCAATTGTCTAAATTATTTGCGAACCTGCTCTGAAGTTCCGTTCCAAATCAAATGATCCGTGATAAGCAAATTTCTGATCTAAATCAAATGATTCGCTAACCCACTCCTAACTCCTGATCTAAATCAAATGGCTCAACACTCTGAAGTTCCAGTCTAAAGTCACATTAGACATTGAGCATTCAAATAATTAAAAAATTCCCTCAGACTCTGCAACGGTTGTGATATGACGTCATGCTCTGCAGCGTCTTTTTTAAAGCTTAAATTCAACACAAATAGTAATACATCTAAAATATTAAAATATACAATCTACTTCACTTTCCTGCAGCACTGTAGTTTTAAATTTATGTTATTTATTTCAGTTACGAAATCACGTGACTATCAACTTTCGGTCACACAGTATTACATGATACGAATACGCAGGTCAGGTTCATCAAGCTTGAACTTTAAAACGCAGCAAAATGCCAAACTTTCCGCACAGGCTTGTGTTTCTGGTCTGATGCATTCGTATGAATGGAAGTCAATGGAATGAAAAGTGCAATAATCGTGAACCAGGTCTGAAGTCCTGATCTAAATCAAATGACTTGTGTCCATTGGATGGACTTGAGGAACTATTATGGACTCATATTTAAGTTCACAGTTAAAACACCTTGATTCATCTGTTTTTAACAAACGTTTTTCATCTCACACGCTTTATGGATTGGAATGGATTACTTGTGATGTTTTTATCAGCTGTTTGGACTCCCATTTTGACGGCACCCATTCACCTCAGAGGATCCACTGATGAGCAAAAATCTGCTCTGATGAAAAAACAAACTCACATCTTGGATGGACTGAGGGTGAGCACATTTTCATTCTGTGTGAATAAAAAATAATTTTGCCATTAGTTTGGTTTAAAAAATGTAAAAAATGTCTCAGAATATGATAAGGAATTAATGTACAAAATATTAAAACATTCATCATAGTCATTTCTTATGTTATAAATGTCACATCTACAGATTTCCGGTTAAAATTCAAACAATATATCATTGCTGACATTAAGTGACAGTGTTACCATTTACATTTCTCCCTCTATGGCACCAACAGTATGAATGCCATTATTTAATCTTTTTTTCTGTTCGACAAAATGCTGTAGTAATTAATGTCAGTCGCTATTCAGCCAGTGAAGTGTCTTCCAGCTCTAGGGCCAGTGAGGGACGAGTACTGTTTGTACAAGGAGATGTTTCCAGAGGGTAAATATCTGCTTTGAGAAGATAATGAGGAATTATGAGGCGCTTGATCCCAATACTCATACCCATACGCTTTTAATTACCTGTCAGGATTCAGAATGACTATGAAGAAGAACTCAAGCCTTAAGCATCAACCACCGTCCCACAGAATAGTCCTACACCCGGGCACAAGATTATACTGTAAACTGTGTATATAGAGATGCACCCCAGAGCTTTGGGAAGTTTTCTTTCTTGTTTTAATGTACTTTCTATTGAATCAAAAAGTTAAGCAAGAACAAAAAAAAACAAAAAAAAAAAATATTTGCCAATGGGAGGGGAAAAGTTACACCACAGGTAATTTTCTTTTTCTGTGTTAAGAATAAACCTAGATTTTGATAGAAATTTTTGAAAAAAAAAATATTTTAAGGATGCCGATATGTTAATACAACAAAATTAGATAATGATTAAGAAAATTATTGTTATACCAAAAAAAAGGGGTTTATGATGCATTTGCCCTGTGAAAAGGTTTGCAGTGAAAACTAATTAGATAAAACTCTAGTTCCACAAGATCTTGGCAGCAAATAAAGTACAAGAGCAATTTAAAGTGGTGAATGTTTACCATGACCTCTTTATTCTTCTTGTTTGCACATTCACACAAACAAGTATCGTCTGCAGCAAAGAAACTGTGAAAGAAAAAGTGTGAAATGAGGAAAACAGAGGGAGGGAATACACCCTGGCAGAGGAGCTGGCACTTGCCAGCAATCAGGGCCGAGTCATGATGGATAGCATCCAGGATGCTGCCTTCTCCAAACACAGCGCTTTGATTTAGGGTATGTGTACGTGAGTTCATATTTATTAACTGTGATGCAAGTCCATATGGCTGAGTCTATGCATCATGAATAGTTGAGGGGAATTCAGTAGGTGCAATGAATCTAGGCCACAGCAAAGCAGGCGCAGGTAGTTCACTATTAAATTGAATAAAGTGTAGTTAAAGATATGAATGTTTTCGCAACGTTTCCTTTTTTAAATTACCAAAACAATTAGTTCACTTCCAGAACAAACATTTCCTGATAATTTACTCACCCCAATGCCATTCAAGATGTTCATGTCTTTCATTCTTCAGTTGAAAAGAGATGAAGGTTTTTATGGAAAAAATTCCAGGATTTTTTCCATATAGTGGACTTCAATGGTGGCCAATGGGTTGAAGGTCCAAACTGCAGTTTCCATACATCTTTAAAGGACTCTACACAATCCTAGTTGAGGAATAAGGGGCTTATCTATCAAAACGATCTGCCATTTTCTTAAAAAAAACAATATATATATATATTAAAGGAGAACTTCACTTCCAGGAACAAAAATTTACAGATAATCACCCCCTTGTCATTCATGATGTTCATTTCTTTCTTTCTTTAGTCGTAAAGAAACTTCTCTCCATACAGCGGACTTCAATGGTGCCCGGGAGTTTGAACTTCCAATATGCAGTTTAAATGCAGCTTTAAAGGGAGCTTAACGATCCCAGCCAAGGAAGAAGGGTCTTATCTAGTAACATGATTACAATTTATATACTTTTTAACCTCAAATG
>NC_133362.1:11929248-11946748 GCF_049309525.1 Garra rufa | reverse complement strand
AATTCTTGTATTAATTATCCTATAAAACATTTTAGATACATTTGAGGATGCTTTTTATTTATTTTTTTAATCCATATTTCATTCAGCATTTACATATTTAGTTTTTTTATTTTATTATTGTTAAGATTGTTTTATCATTTATATTATATATTTATTATAAATTATAATTTGCAATTGATCATGTTTTATAGTGTATTATGTACAACTACAACACTAAAAAACGTTAAACTAAATATAATATTTTTGTTGACATTTATGATTTTTTTTGCTGTTTCATTATTGTCTTTCTTTCAATTCTGCTGAAAATGTATTAATTAGCCTTTAAAACTTTTTAAATACAGTTGAAGATACAGTGCAAGATTTTCTTCTTTATTTATTTATTTACTTACTTTAAATCATATTTCATTGAGCATTTAAATTTTTTATTTTAATCCTTAGGATATAAAGTTGATATTAAGAAGTGATATTTTTTTCAGAATAGTTTTTAATTAAATTCTGTATTGTATTAATTAGCCTATAAAACATTTTAGATACAGTTGAGGATGCTTTTTATTTATTTATTTTAAATCCATATTTCATTCAGCATTTACAGGTTTAGTTTTTTATTTTATTATTGTTAAGAATATAAATTATTATAATTATAAATTATAATTTCTAAAATATATTTCTATATTATTATATTTAGTATATATTACAATTTATCATGTTATAGATGTTTTTATAGTATATTATATACGACTAAAACAATAAAAACATTTTTAAAATCCAATGTTTTTTATTTATATTTACGTTATATTTTTTGTTTTCATAATATTTTTTTTTAATTCTGCTGAAAATGTATTTTTTTAATTGTTATTAAAATATAAATCACTGTCAATAAACAGTAAGTTCAACAGCAACTGTCTTTATAATTTATATTATATATTTATTATTTTGCAATTTGCAATTGTTCATGTTTTACATGTTTTACAGTGTATTATGTACAACTACAACACTTAAAAATGTTAAAACGTTAAACTAAATATAATATTTTTTGTTGACATTTATTATTTTTTGCTGTTTCATAATTGTCTTTCTTTAAATTCTGCTGAAAATTTATTAATTATCATTTAAAACATTTAAATACAGCTGAAGTTTCAGTGGAAGATTTTATAATTAAAAATTTAAATTATAATAAAAAAAGTATAAGGTTAATTAGTTAAACATTATTTAATGTACTAATTAACATGAACTAACCATGAGGAATACATCTGTTACTGTATTTACTAATCTTCATTAACGTTAGTTAACGAAAATACAGTTGTTCATTGTTTGTTCATGTTAGTTCATACTGCATTAACTAATGTAACAAGATTTTAATAATGTGTTAGTAAATGTTGAAATTAACATTAACAAAGATTAATAAATGCTGTATAATTGCAGTTCATTATTAGTTCATGTTAACTAATGTGGTTAACTAATGTTAACTAAGGAACCTTATTGTAAAATATTACCAGTATTTTTTATTACTACGATAATAAATCAGTGTTAAAAAACTGAAAGTGCAACTGCAGCATTTTTAAAAATATATATTATATATTAAATATTTATTATAGTTTTTATAGTATATTATATACAACTTAAAACATACAAATAAATTATTAAAAATATATATATACAGTGAGGTCAATAAGAATTTGATCACCCTGTGATTTTGCAAGTTCTCTTACTTAGAAATCATGGAGGGGTCTACAATTTTCAGCATAGGTGCATTTCTACTGTGAGAGACAGAATCTAAAAATAAAAATCCGGAAATCACATTGTATGATTTTTTATTTATTTGTGAATTACTGTGTCAAATAAGTATTTGATCACATGCTTATCAGCCAGATTTCTGACCCTCAAAGACCTGTTATTTTGCTTTTAAATAGTCCAGCTACACTCTGCTCATGATTCTAAATTAGTAGCACCTGTTTGAGGTCGTTAGCTGTCATAAAGACACCTGTGCACCCCACAATCAGCCAAAGTCTAAGGCTGTATCCGAAATCACCCCCTATACCCTCATTCATTATTCCCTACATTAGTCCACTCGTACAGTTCTCTTGAAGGAGTGAATGAAAACGAGTGAGTGAATTCGGACACTAAGTGCACCGGAAGGACTGCCGCTTTTGCATAGTATTGCTTACTGTTTAACAATCATTTAAAACGGACAGTTCGAGTATTAAGATTAAAGGATTTATCTTGAACTATGCCAAGGAATTTACGTATAAACCCTGGTTAAAAAAAAAAAAAATTAATAATCAATTTACAACAAATTGGTACCTGTGTTGTACGCTGTATTACGCCATGGACCAGCGCGTTGTAAAATGAACGGATGGATGATTCAGCTGCGGGCGCCATCGTCTGGCGAGACGCGGGAATTCAGTTGGCGCGTGACTCTCTCAGTGCATTATGGGTTATCTCTAGCTGTTGAGCGTACATCGGTTGTACACTGGTTTTTGCGGTGCATTGTGAGATTGAATGAGTGCACTCGGGAATGTCCACTATGGTTTCGAACACCACTTAAAATGGCTGTCCCCTCAAATAGTGCACTATTTGAGGGTATAGGGGGCGATTTCGGATACAGCCTAAGTAGCAACATGGACAAAACCAAAGAGCTGTCAAAAGACACAAGAGACAAAATTGTAGACCTTCACAAAGCTGGAAAGGGCTACGGGTCAATTGCCAAGCAGCTTGGTGAAAAAAGAACAACTGTTGGAGCAATTTTCAGAAAATTGGAAGAGGCTAGATGACTGTCAATGTTCCTCGGACTGGGGCCCCATGGAAGATCTCTCCTTGTGGGGTATCAATGATGCTAAGAATGGTGAAAAATCAGCCCAGAACTACACGGGAGGAGCTGGTCAATACCGGCTACTATCAGTAATACACTAAGACGTCATGGTTTAAAATCTTGCATCGCACGGAAGGTTGCCCTGCTTAAGTCAGCTCATGTCCAGGCCCGTCTGAAGTTTGCCAGGGACCATTTGGATGATCCAGAGGAGTCATGGGAGAAAGTCCTGTGGTCAGAAGAGACCAAAGTAGAACTTTTTGGTCTTAACTCCATTCGCTGTGTTTGGAGGAAGAAGAATGATGAGTATCATCCCAATAATACCATACCTACAGTGAAGCATGGGGCTGGAAGCATCATGCTCTGGGGGTGTTTTTCTGCACAGGGGACAGGACGACTGCACTGTATTAAGGAGAGGATAAACATGTATTGTGACATATTGGTCAAAAACCTCCTTCTCTCAGTCAGAGCATTAAAGATGGGTCGTGGCTGGGTCTTCCAACATGACAATGACCCAAAGCACACAGCCAGGAAAACCAAGGAGTGGCTCCGTAAGAAGCATATCAAGGTTCTGGAGTCTAGCCAGTCTCCAGACCTAAATCCAATAGAAAATCTTTGGAGGGAGCTGAAACCCCGTGTTGCTGAGTGACAGCCCCGAAACCTGACAGATCTACAGTAGAGAAGATCTGTATGGAGGAGTGGGCCAAAATCCCTCCCGCAGTGTGTGCAAACCTGGTGAAGAACTACAGGAATCATTTGACCTCTGTAATTGTTAACAAAGGCTTCTGTTTTAAAATATTTTTTTTTTTTTACTCAAGCGATCAAATACTTATTTGACACAGTAATTCACAAATAAATTGTTAAAAAAAATCATACAATGTGATTTCCGGATTTTTATTTTCAGATTCTGTCTCTCACAGTGGAAATGCACCTATGCTGAAAATTGTAGACCCCTCCATGATTTCTAAGTAAGAGAACTTGCAAAATCACAGGGTGATCAAATACTTATTGACCTCAGTGTGTGTGTGTGTGTGTGTGTGTGTGTGTGTGTGTGTGTGTGTGTGTATATATATAAATGTAAATTAAATAACACATTAAACCATAAAACACATAATAAAAATATAGATATTAAAAAACTCTATAATAATAATAATAATAATGACTAAATACTAAAACATTAAAATGATAGCAAAAACTAACAATAAAAATATACTTTAAATTAAATAAAGAACAATTTATACAGACTCTTAAAACTAAAATATCACTGGTGCTATATAATGCCATAGTTATATTTTTATGAGCAATGAATATGGAAATGGAAATTTTCAATATTGTTTTTATAGCCAAGTTTTTCAAGGTTTGTGCCTGCATAGAAATTGACTGTTAGAAACAACTAGTCCCGGCCTCCTCTATATCATACAAATCATACAGAACAAGATGTCTAAAAATAGAAACATCAGCTCTGCGGATGTAGGTATAAACCGGGTATCATGCTATCTTAAAAAAGTTACAGCCATACATATAAATAATTATTTACCAAACACATAATGCACATTCAGCCTCAACGCGAATCCACATCGATTTCCTCATCCTCAGCAATCTTTTGCAACTGTTGGGTTTGGAGCGGCAGAACAGATTTCGCCTGAGGTCACAATACAGCCATGGACAGATTTGAAATCTTTACAAAACCTGCTATTCATCATATTGAGACAGGACCAGACAGCTTTTGCCTCCAACCCCGTTTGGCTAGCCGTGAGTTCCAGCCCGTCATCAGCAGCTCGTCTAATGCGCACAGCATCCATTAGAGACGGTGTGCTCTGCTAATAATGCGCGTCAGAGTTGATATATTCTAATGGGGAGTTAAAGCCATTGAGTCTCTCTCCATGTGAGGAAAACAGGCCACAGCAATGACACTTCAACCACAGACGGACGGCTGAGATGCGCTCTATTAGAGATACTTCAAATATTCAATAACAGCGATGGACGAAGACGAGAGCGAGCAAAACAAGCACACAAAAACATTTATGTGAAAAGCACACTGTCCAATGGGTTTTTAATGCTTCTGAAATGGTGGATGTGTTTTATGGATAAACACACACAAAGTAAAAGAACAGTATTTTCTGCAGGGTGATGCATGACATTGCACAAATAACGCTTTCCATTAGTGCATCCAGAAACACTGCAGATCAGAATCAGCGTTTCTGCAAATGACTACTGTATGTTTCAAGTAGCTCAAGTCCACCACCATTCATTATAACCTTTAAAAAACAGCTCACCCAAAAAATACTGAACCATCAATTTACTCACCCCAGGAGACTGCTGCAAAAACATCGCTATTAACTTAGTCATTTAATTAGTGTTACTGACTAAAGATGTCAGCCGAACGCCTGCTGCATAAAACAAGACACTTCAATAAGATCCTGATAAACATTAAATAGCAGGAATACTAATAATACTATTAAGAAAAAACAGTCCATCAACCTCAAAAGAGGTTAGGAAATGTGTTAAACATGGTGCAAAAGGCAAAGGAGGACATAATCGAGAGAACATAGGGGAACATACCTGCTAAACATAAATCAATAAATAAATAATAGGAAAATAAATAAATGACTTTATAAAACAAATACAGTTAATTTGTAATAAAATTCAATCCACTTATGCATTTAAACATCCTATAAAATAGTTAAATACAGTTAAAGATGCACTGCAATTTTAAACCATATTTCATTAAGCATTTTTTTTTTGTTGTTGTAATTATTATTCAGATATTAAATCAGTGTCAATAATCAGCAAGTTCAACAGCAACTGATGTATTTTTTATAATATACATTATATATAAATTTATGTATCATGCATTACAGGTTTTTAAAGTATATTATATACAACTGAAACAATACCAAAAACTTTTATTTAAAATATAATTTGTTGTTGATATTTACATTATCTTTTTTATTTTTTTATTTTAAACTATACTTCACTGAGAATTTATGAAGTATTATTTTTACTTAATTATTATTAACATATTACATCTGTGTCAATAAACAGCAAGTTCAACGGCATTTTATCATTTATATTATATACAAATTTGTTATTTATCATTTTATTGTCACAATCAGGCGGGGTTGAGGAGTGGAGATGGATGAGGAGAACCGGAGTAAATGAAAATACATAAGTTTATTAAATAAAACACTGATTATAATAACAAACAAACAAACAAAAACGTGGAGCATTAAACGGGAACATTTAACATCAACGACGGACAGCTGGGAGTGATCAGACACAGACTTAAATACACAGAACACAAGGCGTGGCTACAAACGAGATAACAGGATAACGAGGGGGAAATACAAATATGGGCATGGATAGAACCAAAAACACTAAACCAAAAGCCTTTCAGCTTTCCTTTATTACTTTTTTTTAGTTCAATCTGAACTAATTTAACAAAAAATGAAAAAATAATCTTGACTTGATGAAACAAATATAGTTCATCCTTTCTGTATACATATTACAAATAAATAAATCCATGAATAAATCCATTTAAAAGTAAATAAAAAAAGGAAAATAAATATATAAATGCCTTGATAAAACAAATACAGCTCATTTGTAATAAAAATTTAATCCTTTCTGCATTATTTTCTGTATTAATTCATACATATTACAAATAAATAAATGCAAAAATAAAGAAATAAATGGAAAAAATAAAGAAATAAATGCCTTGATAAAACTAATATAGTTATTTGTAATAAAATTCAATCCTTTTGCATGTAACAACAAAGTTAATGTATGAATAAATACATTTAAAAATAAATAAAGAAATAATAGGAAAATAAATAAATAAATAAATGGCTTAATAAAACAAATATAGTTCATCTCTAATAAATTTCAATCCTTTATGCATTATTGTATGTATTTATTTATTTATTAAAAGTATTAAATAAATAAATGCATGAATACATACCAGAGCTGCAAGATTCTGAATAAAATGAGAATCACGATTTTTTTTGCTTAGAATGAAGATCACGATTCTCTCACGATTCTGGAGAACTTTTTTTTTTTTTTTTTTTTTCAGATTTACCCCTGAACATCAGGTTATCAAACAGCAGTAAAATAGCAGAAAAATAAGACATAATAAACTTTGCTTTAAATTTAAAGAAATGTCATTTAAAATAATGTAATAATGTAAAGAAAAAAAATCACCATTAAACATTAAAAAAATAAAATAAAATAAACATACAAAGCTATTATGTCAGAGTAAAGCGATTTAAAGATTCTTTGCTAGAAACACCTATCAACATTTTATAGTTGTCACCGTCCACTCTGTGGGATACCCAAGTTTACTTCACCATTTTACAAATAAATCCTAATCTAATCACTCTATATCGGTTTAAGGCTCCTAAATAGATATTTGACATTTTTTGTGTTACAAATTATGTAGGAAAAATTATTTATGACAAGAGTGTCATAGATTCATTTATGACAAGAGTGCACCTCAAAAATCTACTTCATAACAGGAGTTCTGACCTTTTTCACAAACAGACTTCCTTGCCTTTTTCCCTATTACACTTTAGAAATCATAAGTAACTATATATCAGATGAAAACTTAAAATTTCAAAATTCATCCTTTGAAAGCCATTTTAAAATCAGACGTGTTTGTCCATGAATTATAAAGATTTAAGTTTTAATTCTACATTTTCACGTCTCTGTTCAAAAATGGGAGTAACAGTTAAGGGGTTAATGGATCGTCATGCTCATATGGTTCCATTGCTCTGCTGCATAAATCTGGCACGATCAAAGTACTAGCCTACTCTTTAATATTCAAAGTGCAAATAGAGACCGAATTTTTCAAGCATGATACAGAGCTATCTACACAACTACACAAGTTATTATAGCCCACATACTAATAACAGCCTAGATATTTTATGTAGCCTAATTTGCGTGCATTGGGGAGTCGCTCTCTAAATGCGGGGTATTAAAATTCCTTTTGAATGCGCGTGCGTGTTTTACTTTTGGTTTCGTTTTAACTATCGCACAAAACTCTCGGCGGCGCTGAGCGTGCATTCTACAATACAAGAGATTACTTTAACAAAACCATTTGAAAGTGGGAGGACACAAACAGGATTTTGAAAAGCGTGTCTCCAGTGGAAATTACGCCCATCAATTATCATCTGCGTTGTACAGTACATTGAGACAGAGACGCCATGAATTGCATCTGACAGAATGTGCGCTGTAGCACTAAACATAATTTATTATTCAAAAGCAGATTGTAAAGACATTTTAATTGTCCAACATCAAAAATCGTCATATCACACACCAGTAATTGCAATGCAGTTTGTGCAGATCCGGAACAGAGTTTGGTTGAGAGAAAAAAAACGGCTGGTTCCTAGTTCAGCGGAGCGCAGTGTCAGAGACAGGGAGCGATTGGCGGCTAATATCTCAAATCTTTATTAAATGTAATAAAGTAAAGATAAAGTTTAAATGGTTATGTAATGTTGGAGCGAACCTGTCACTGCATCAGCTCACAGCAGTCTGTGCAGTAATTAGGCTAGCGAAAGTTTTGTAAAATATAAATAAAATGTAATTGGCTGAATTGTATAAATGCTGGATTAAGATCGTGTGTGTGTGGGGGGGTGGGGGGGGGGGGTCGAATCAAGATCGCGATCTTTTAACGATTAATTGTGCAGCTCTAATACATACATTCAAAAATAACTAAGTAAAACAAAAATATGAAAATAAAAGTCAAAAATAATAAAAAACAAATACAGAAAATATTTTATTTATTTATTATATTATAGTTTATTTAATTTATTTATTTTCCTATAATTACATTTAATTATTTATTTATCTATCTATTTATTTGTTTATAATTTCTCCAGGTTTGGTCCTCTATAGCCTGCTATAAAAATTTAATATGGAAATGTCTAATTTCAAAAATGAAAACAAGCAAAGAAAGAAAGAAATGATAACTAATAATAAATAAACAAATCTAAATAATCGAAAGGTAAATTAATTATTAGTCATAAGATTCAAACAAATTGATACAATTTAAATAAATGTTATTTATAATCAGAGTCATCATAAAAGTACTTACTTTATAAGAGGATTCACTAAGTATTCTAAAGCTAGATCATTGTTTTGTTTTTACGAGAAACAGGCAAAATTTTAAGTTTGTGTTCACCGTGTGGACAGATATAGAAAGACAGATAAATCTAAAAAAAGGCAGCATATTTATGCACCATGTTTTTTTACTAGCATGGTATGTGATAAAAAAGAAACTATCAATACCAAAGTACTTTTAAGTGATTCCATGTGGGCCTACATATGATCAGAGTTTGTAAACAGAGAATCTGTCCTTGAGCAGAACTAAACAAACTGCATCCCTTCATTTCTGCTGCCTCTCCACATTACCAGACTAAAGCAGATTTTCCTGCAACAGAAGTGCTGACCGCTGCTGATGGACACTGTGCCCTCTTACATCAACACATGCGGTTTGTGTACTGTGTTATTAAACAGCTAAAGCAGCTTTAAATGCACGCGCACACACACACACACACACACACACACACACACACACACACACACACACACATATATATATATATATATATACACTAATGCTGTCTTCAGAGAGGCTTTAGTACCCAAATGGAGTTTTGGAGAAACTCTTCAGACAAGCACTTCCTTGTTACATCCTGCCTAACATGGTTTGTAGCTGGTTTAAGCTAGTCGAGCAGGTTTCCCAGCCTGGTGTTCAGCTGCTTGACAAATGTTGAAAATCCATCTAAAACCATCTAATGAGGCCAGCTTAACCAGTAAGCAAATTATTAATCATATAATTCAAACAAATAGATAAAATTCAAATAAATATTATTTATAATCATAATCATCATAAAAGTACTTGCTTTATGAGAGGATTCACTAAGTATTCCAAAGCTAGATCATTGTTTTGTTTTTACGAGAAACAGGGGAAATTTTGAGTGTGTGTTCACTGTGTGTGGACAGATACAGAAAGACATGTCGAGTAACCAGCAAAATACTGAAAGTGGCACATTTAAAGGACAGGAATCCATGAAACTAAAATGAAATTAGACCACTTTCCAAGGCAGAATGGTATATTAAACTCATTTAAACATTATAATAAAGCACAATGCTATTGTGAATTCACAAACACTTCAGTCGTGGCCAAAAGTTTTGAGAATGACACAAATATTAGTTTTCACAAAGTTTGCTGCTCAACTGCTTTTAGATCTTTGTTTCAGTTGTTTCTGTGATGTACTGAAATATAATTACAAGCACTTCATTCGTTTCAAAGGCTTTTATCGACAATTACATGACATTTATGCAAAGAGTCAGTATTTGCAGTGTTGGCCCTTCTTTTTCAGGACCTCTGCAATTCGACTGGGCATGCTCTCAATCAACTTCTGGGCCAAATCCTGACTGATAGCAACCCATTCTTTCATAATCACTTCTTGGAGTTTGTCAGAATTAGTGGGTTTTGGTTTGTCCACCCGCCTCTTGAGGATTGACCACAAGTTCTCAATGGGATTAAGATCTGGGGAGTTTCCAGGCCATGGACCCAAAATTTCAACGCTTTGGTCCCTTAGCCACTTAGTTATCACTTTAGCCTTATGGCACGGTGCTCCATCGTGCTGGAAAATGCATTGTTCTTCACCAAACTGTTGTTGGATTGTTGGAAGAAGTTGCTGTTGGGGGGTGTTTCGGTACCATTCTTTATTCATGGCTGTGTTTTTGGGCAAAATTGTGAGTGAGCCTCTTTAGGAGACGATCCTGGCGCTTGCTGGACTTTCTTGGACACCCTGAAGCCTTCTTAACAATGCAGTGGAAAGTTTTTTTCGGGATTAAGTTAATTTTCATGGCAAAGGAGGACTATGCAATTCATCTGATCACTCTTCATAATATTCTGGAGTATATGCAAATTGCTATTATAAAAACTTAAGCAGCAAATTTTCCAATTTCCAGTATTTATGTAATTCTCAAAACTTTTGGCCACAGCTGTATGTTTCAAATAAATAAACATAGAGGGTTAATATTTACGTCACGGATTGGTCAGTTACACCGATTTATGGCCATATTGGAGATACTCGGATTTAAACAACAGCATGGATTGAAGGTCAGTATACTAGCTACTGAATACATTGTTCTGCTTATTTATGCTGTCTGTCTGTGGAAGCTGCTAAATCATATAGAGAAGGACTTAGTAAAGTTTTAAAGATACATACAACAGTATTAATTAAAATATTAGCCTAATATTTCACCTACCTGACCGAAAATGATAAGAACAAATACTAATGTTGTCAATATTCCTGCCCTGGAAATCCTGGTTTAGTTTTGCCAACCACAAATGCCTTTGTTACTCAGTCTTTTTTCACTCTTCTCCTTGATTTGTTATAACTTTTGGAAGTCTATAGTACTCCAAACGTTTTTCCTGGTCCGACCGATTAGTACAGCCCAAAACATGACACTAATTGATATTTTCAGCGGCAATAAATGTGCAAGGTCCCTTCGGTTCAGTGGCAATGTTTACGTTAGGGCCGCCATTACTGCCGATTGATGACGTGTCATGAAAACACTCTTGAGATACAGGTTTAATATGCACTTCAATTATTTAAATGCATGTAGGTTACTTACATGCGTCTCAGAGTGGCTCCGTTCACAGTAAATGCTGCCTCAACACAAACTGTTATCATTTACATGTGAAATTTACATGTATATTCAACATGTGCTATTTCAATCATTTATAAACCTACGCAAACACAGAGGAACACATAGATATATATACGTAGATGCCTCATTAGCGACTGTTTCTATGGGCCTTAATACGTAAGCCGTCCACCATTTTGCTGCGGTCCACTTGACGTCATTCACCCATAGATCTATGTAATTTACCATAGTAATCACTGAATATTCAAAATGCCACAGTCCTGAACAGCCGTTGGTCTGCGAACCTACAGTAAGGTGAATGACATCAAGTGGACCGTTCCAAAATGGCGGACGCATCTACGTGCTTGGAGCTGTCCAATGGGGTATCTACATATATATATCTATGGAGGAACACATACGTCCGAAATCGCATACTTCCCTACTATATAGAATGCGAAAAACAGTATGTGAGGCGAGTAGTATGCACTGATCTATAATAGAGAACTATATAGATCAGTGGTAGTATGTCCGAATTCATAGTATTTGAAATACAGTAGGCGAGAAGTACCCGGATGACCTACTGCTTCCGCCCGAATTCTGCAGTACGCATACCATGGACACTTCAGGCTCTGGGAGAGGAGTCGTTATTCAAAAAATGCCGGAAAGTGGAGACACGGTGGATGTAGTACGTCCGAATTCCATTCATACTACCCATATTCATACTATATAGAACATACTGTTTTAACGGTCATGAAGTACGTTCAAATTTAAATGTAGTACCTACTGAAGCAGTATGCGATTTCGGACGCAGCTATAACCTTTTTCAGTATGCTGTTCATCGCGATTTCAAAATAAAAGTTTTACCCCTCACTCTGAGTTTAGATGTTTTGATGTTTACATATTCAAGAAATGTCAGTGGCTGTAGCATTTTTGTCATAAAGAAATACCAAATGTTAAGGATTAAGTGAACATTTGACTAAAATGTTGTTCAGTCAATATTAAACAAGGATTAGATCGGATTAAAACAATCGTCCGACCATTGGCGCCATTTGTTATAATGCATATTGTACTGTATAATACATTACTTGTTTTAAGTTTTGTTCAATAAAACCATATGATTACTTGCTTTTGCCGTTAGCCAGGGTTCAAAGTCCAAAGCTTAAGGAAAATCTGATCTGAAAGGTAATGAGAATCATTCATAAATCTGCTGCTGTCAGCAAAAAGTAATAGGTGTTCTTGCAGGTTTCAGCCAAAATAAATGTCAACATTCATAAATGTTAGTATTGTAATTTTATTGTTGTTCTGTAAAATAAAATAAAAAGTAAGACAAAACACATGCCGGATTCAAGAAGGGGGTCTTAAAAATTGCCAAAGAATATTTTTTTACTAACTTATTTATTTTAAGTCAAATTGTGCTTTGTTGGTAGGCTATAATGTCTACTAGAATGTTAAAAATGTTCAGTGTTAAGTTTAAATTGTTGTTTTGCAATTTATTTTTTTCTTTGAAAAGCGAGACAAAACTGTAAAAAGCAAATATTGCATTAATTTATGCAATGGTGAAAAATTGGCAAATACATGGGGAAAAAACATGAAAGACTGTGTTCGGTAATCGGCCTTCGGCCCAGTGTGTAATTTTGTTTGGCTTCGGCTTCAGCCAAGAATTTTGATTTTGGTGCATCCCTAGTATTTTAAGTAATATTAAACGCTATTGTTCACCTATTGGTCTATTTAATTACCACACAAAAATAATTATAATTATCCGATTCCTCAATTACTAAAATAATCGTTAGTGACAGCCCTATCTTGAACTAATTAATTAGAACTGAACCCGAAAGAAATTAATTATTGCTGAAAATGGTCAATTATTGTCATGTTTTGGGCTGTACTAATCGGTCGGACCAGGAAAAACATTTGGAGTACTATAGACTGCCAAGTTATAACCAAGAGTGCAAAAAGCTGTTTGAGGAACAAAATGCATTTGTGGTTGGCCAAACTGAACCAGGATTTCCAGGGCAAGAATCTTGACAACATTAAACATTAACATAAAATATTAAACTAATATCTTAATTAATACTGCTGGTATTTTCCACCTATTTACTTTAGTCTGTCAAAATATTATGCCCCTTGCCCATGCTTACTAAATCCTTTTCAATATGATTTAGCAGCTTCCATATAATTTTTTTCCATAGTTTACACAGCATAAATTAGCAGAACAACATATTCATTAGTACGGTAACCATGCAATCAGTGCTGTTTGTTTACATCCGAGTATCGCCAATATGGCCACGCATCCAGGAAGTGTAAACCATACTGGCTTCATATAAATGTTCTTCGAAAAAAGGGTTCTTAAACAAGAGTTATGTTTGGCAAACCAAAAATGATTCTATGGCATTGCTGTGAAAATCACCTTTTGGAATCTTTATTCTCAAGAGTGTAGGTTTAAGCTTTTTTTTTGCAGACAGGTAATGTTCCTCAACTCAACCGCTATAGTTCATTAACACACACACAGTTCTATACACTGATTTGACCTTCCTCATTAACACGAGGCCTTGTCTGTTCTTGCTACATCGGTGGAAGCAAACCTATTTCATAATTATTCTTTCATGCACAAACTCCCAGCCGCTCTCGAAAATGTCCAAAGATATACAGCATCATTAATGAAGGTCTTAACCTACATGTCCAAGTCTGCTTCTGTGCTGTAATAAGGCCGGTGCAGCAACTGCGGAGCTGTTACCTTACAGGAGGAGCACGTTAATGATCGAGGACCGCAGAGGAGCGCCGCATTCACTTTCCTGCCGCTGCACTCGCCCAAAATGTCAGCGTGCTAGATGGGGCTTTGATAAAGTCTACGCTGCATCCTGTTTTTACGCACTTGGCTTTTTTCTAACATTAAATGTCATCTCTGAGATGCAAATAAAACGTACGATTTTTAATATCTGGTGCTCCCTTCATCTGGAGAGCACTTTGAACCCAGCAGTGAGAGTGTGTTTTTGGGCTGCCGCCGTAGGCTGATTGGACACCTGCGTATTGGTTCCACAGCACCGCTGAGATTCTTAAGCGCCTGTCCTTTTGTTCAAACCCACAGAGGCTAATGAGGCTGTTTCAGGATTACCACTCCACACAGGCCAATTTCCCCACTGACTCACTGGTGAACAAGCATGCAAGAAAACAGCCTGTTGTGTTTGACTGATTGCAGCATCCATGCAGCGAGCATTTGCTTGATTTACTTATGTTTCTGATAACATCTACCTCACCTAAGTATTAGAAAAAAAGAAAAACAATATTTACTTGATACAAATACTTGTTATTAATGTTTATTATTAATAATTTACACATACACACTGGAGTTCAGAAGTTTGGGGTCTGTAAAACTGTTTATTGTTTTTGAAAAATGTCTCGGTTGCTCACCAAGACTGCATTTATTATTTGGTCAGAAATACAGTAAAAACAGTAATAATGTGAAATATTATTACAATTTAAAATAACTGTTTTCTATTTAAATACATTTGAAAATATTTTGTGATGGAAAAGCTGAATTTTCAGCACCATGATCCTTCAGAAATTTTAATATGCTGATTTGGTTTTCTTATTATGGAAAATCATTTGCGAGTTTACATCTTATAATTCTGACTTTTTTTCCCAGAATTGTATGATATAAACTCATAATTGTGAGAGAAAAAAAGTCAGAATTGCGAGATAAAATCTTGCAATTCTGACATTTTCTCTTGCAAATGTGAGTTTATATTTTGCAATTCTGACTTTTTCCCCAAAATTGTGAGATATAAACTCAACTTCTGTAAGATATAAAGTCCACTTCTAAGGGGAAAAATAGACTGTGTTCTCAGAAGTTTAACTGTGAATTTATCATGCAATTCTGAGAAAAAAAGTCAGAATTGCAAGATATAAACTTGCAATTGCAAGTTATAAAGCAATTCGGAGTTTTTTACTTACAATTTAAAGTTTATATAACGAAATACTGAATTTATAACTCGCAATTGCGAGTTTATATTTTGCAATTATGAAAAAAGTCAAAACTGCGAGTTCATATCGAGTTCATATTCTGACTTTATAACATGCAATTGCAAGTTTATATCTCACAATTCTGAGAAAAAAAGTAAGAATTGTAAATTGTACCATGCATTTCTGAGAAACAAAAAGTCAGAACTGCGAGATGCAGACAAGCAATTGAAAAAACAAGTCAAACTTGTGATATACTACTTTTTTTGAATTATTGTATTCAGTGGCAGAAATGGGCTTCCATATATTATTAATTAATGTTCAGAACAATTCTGGTGTTTAATATTTTTAACCATCATTTTCTTTTTTTCAGGATTCTTTGATGAATAGAAAGTTCACAAGTACAGCATTTATTTGAAAAAGAAATCTAATTATACAAATTACTATTTCTATTTTGTCCTTTTTTAATTAATGGGCCATTGTGCCTTTAAGAATTCTGTATGAAGGTTGCTGAATGAATCAGTTAAATGAAGCTTTCGTCTGTAAACAATAGAAACTCCCTGTCGCAGGATAGAGGGCTCCCACATACTGTAACGCCCAGGCATCTACTGACTCCTTCTGAAACTGAACAAGAAGCTCAAGGCTTGAATTTGAATGCAGAGATTAGTGCCGCTACACATTCACATTAACTAGCCATTAAAAATCCGTTTGTTTGAGGTTAATACCTCTCAAACGTTGCAGAGGAAAAATTATTATAGAACATTTACAATCACACATAACAAATTATCAACCACATCAGTCATTTCTGGCTAATTCGGGATTGTTTCGATTACATTTGCATCATTTTCATTAACGTTTATAATGCATCATTAGAAGCATATCTACCACATATAATTGTATCTCTGTTGTATTCTTGTATATCAAAATCCCCACACATATTTGTTTAGAACTGTTTCAGACTGTTTTCACTTGCTTCACCTGTGTATATTTCTCTCCTGATTCAGACAAAATTATTCTCCTGATTCAGACAAAATTACTTCTTCACAGGAGAAAGCAATTTTATAGTTTTGGATTTGTATTTGAGTCAGAGACAATGATTTGTTAAAAGTTAAAAATGCCTTGATGGATTTGTCTTACAAACACAGCTTTTCACTTCACAAGATGTTTACTGATTGACTGGAGTTGTGTGGATTATTGTGATATTTTTTATCAAATGTTTGGACTCTGATGGCACCCATTCACTGCAGAGGATTCACTGATGAAGACACAAACTCATCTACATCTTGGATAGCCTGAGAATAAGTTTCCACCAAATTTTCATTTTTGGTGAACTATTCCTTAAAACACTTAATATACAGTCAAGGCTAAAATTATTCATACCCCTGGCAGATTCTGACTTAGTTACTTTTATTCAACCAGCAAGTTTTTTTTTTTTTTTTGGACCGGAAATGACAAAAGGCTTTTCCCATAAGATAATAAGATGATATACAAGAGGCAACATTGTGAAAAAAAAAAAAAATATATATATATATATATATATATATATATATATATATATATATATATATATATATATATTTACATTTGAACAAAAAGTGGCATGACCTGCAGCTGCGCATTGTGGCCGCTCACAAGTCAGGAAAGGGCTAAAAGACCATATCTAAATGTTTTAAAGTTTCAGTGGCTACAGTATTATTAAAAAAAGACGTTCCGTACTGTGAAAAATCTCAGAGGACGTAGTTGAAAGCCAAAAGTGACACCTGTGCTGGCCAGAAGGATAGTGAGAGAGGTAAAAAAAAAAGAATCCAAGGATCACCACCAAGGCCATCCTGATGAATCTGGGCTCTGCTGGTGGCAACATCTTAAGGCAGACAGTCCAACGGACACTGCACACCGCTGGGTTCCACGGACGCAGACCAAGGAGGACACCACTTCTCCAGATAAGGCACACAAAAGCCCTCTTGGCCTTTGCAAATGCTCTTCTGGACAAAGAAGAAGACTTCTGGTCTTCTGTTTTATGGTCAGATGAAACAAGAGGATCATTGATGTCCCTCTCCCCTCCCTCCAAGACATCTACAG
>NC_133362.1:11910627-11928748 GCF_049309525.1 Garra rufa | reverse complement strand
AGCCCTCTGCATAGCAGCCGATCCCACCCACCCAATGCAAAGCTTCTTCAGCCTGCTGCCATCAGGGAGGAGACTGCGGAGTCTCCAGGCCAGGACCAGCAGACTGAAGGACAGCTTCACCCATCAGGCTGTCAGGAAGCTCAACTCTCTCCCTACTCTGCCCCCACTCCCCTCACTCCCCTATTCTGCCCCACAAACTTTCTGAACTCTAACACACACACACACACACACACTGACCTGCACCAGTCACTTTGTGCAGCATTGGTCTGCCAACTACCTCACACTACTCGTAGACAGTTACAAGACTGCTCTGACACGTTTACACATTTACAAGCTCTGTTGCACTATATTGTTTACATTGTTTACATTGTTTACGTGGTTTGCACTCTCTACCATGTGCCCTTACTTGTATATTGTGTTTTTCATTTTATATATGATGTTTATTTGTATTTATTCATATTTTTTAAATTCTACCTTTGTATTTAATGTTACTGTTTGTATTTAACATTACTGTTTGTATTTAATGTTACTTGTATGCACCATGGGTCTGAGAGTAATGCAATTTCAATTCTCTGTATGTCCTGTACATGTGGCAGAATTGACAATAAAGTTGACTTTGACTTTGACAAAAATTTAATTGTTTGGCCACAATCATGTAGCCTTCATTTGGTGTAAAAAAGGAGAAGCCTTCAACCCTAAGAACACCATCCCTACTGTCAAACATGGTGGTGGGAACCTAATGTTTTGGGGGTGTTTTTCAGCCAGTGGACCAGGGAACCTAATCACAGTAAATGGCACCATGAAAAAGGAGCAATACATCAAAATTCACAACAACAACATCAGGCAGTCTGCAGAGAAACTTGGCCTTGGTCACCAGTGGACATTTCAGCACGACAACGACCCAAAACACACAGCAAAAGTGGTAAAGAAATGGTTAGCAGACAAAAACATTAACGTTTTGCAGTGGCCCAGCAAGAGTCCTGACTTAAATCCAATTGAGAATCTGTGGAGGGAGCTAAAGATCAGGGTGATGGCAAGGAGACCCTCCAACCTGAAGAGTTGGAGCTCATCGATAAAGATGAATGGGCAAAAATACCAGTGGAATTGAATACTAATGTCCCACTCTTTATATCTCCAGGTGATCAAAATCAAAAACACTTTTCTTGATTTTGTACCTGCAAGTATACATCAAATTAATTAATTAATTTGATGTATACTTGCAGGTACAAAATCAAGAAAAGTGTTTTTTGAAGTGTACATTAATAACAATATTGTATTTTGCATAGTTTTACATATTTTTGGGTGTAGATTTATTGTATTTGTTGATGTATTGGTCAGTAACATGGTGTTTGGTCATGTGATTTTGATCACCTGGTGATATAAAGAGTGGCACATTAGTATTCAATTTGTCTGATGAAGAGCCTGCGTGCTTGAAACGTCACATACGCTATGCGGAAGTTGTTTTAAAAATAAATATTTTTGATATTTTTGGAGCTTTGGTGTTGCCGACTTTACATTTTGTTTTGTACTTGTTGCTTTTTAGTCGAGCACCCATTTGAGACTGATGTCCGTGCTTTTGTTTCATTTTTCTTCAAAAATACCAGTGGAGACATGCAAAAAGCTGGTCAGCAATTATAGGAAGCCTTTGATTGCTGTAATAGCTAATTAAGTGTTTTCTATTAATTTATTGAGAAGGGTATGAATAATTTTGGACATGCCACTTTTCGTTCAAATGTAAATAAAAGATGAGTAATATTTTTTCCACAATGACGCCTCTTGTACTTCGTCTTACTATCTTCTGGGAGAAGCCTGTGTCATTTCTGGTCAAAAAAAACTTGCTGGTTGAATAAAAGTAACTAAGTCAGAATTTGCCAGAGGTATGAAAAATTTCGGGCTTGACGTAAGTGGGCCATACACCTCTACTTCACAAGTCTTTAATATATTGCTGAACACCATGACATCATAAAATTTTACTTTTTAGTATTTTTTTTCAGAACAGCACAGCCATAACTTTTCCATTTTAAACCATCTTCTGAAAGTAGATTATTTTGTTTTATTCACTAACGTCTCAAATCCAAATATCTCATGTGAATCACTCTCCCTGGATAAACACAGGTCTTTGAAGCTGAACTCCCAAAACACTTAGACTTATATTTAGAGACAGACAAATATGAGAAAAAACAACATTGTTGTGGAACGAAAAATCTCAGGGCAAATGCCGAATGACAGTGATTCAATGACATGTGAGCACTTATTGCACTTGAGTGCATCAAAGCTACAGAGGTGCCTGTGTGCTTATGAATATTTATTTAATATGATATTCCTTCCATAAAGAAAGCTTATGAAATCATGAGGATTTGTACTCTACAATATCACAAGAAATACAATCTTTATTATCCAACCTTGCACAAAGCTTGTTCAGGCACTGGTCATCTCTTCTGGCTAGCCTTCCTGCATGTGCATCTGCATATTATTCAGAATGAGATGGTGTGATTAGTCTTCAACAAGCCCAAGAGAACCCATGTCACACTTTTGTTGTTTTCACTCCACTGGCTGTCATTTGCTGTTGCATCAAGTTTAGTACAATTTTGTAAATGTACATTCCCTGCAGAAATCACTGAGTTATTGGCACCTAGTGGCACCAACACAAAAGGCACAAAACCACTTTCTCAAACCTTCACTTTCACTGCATGTCTGGAACAAATCCACCTGGACACTCGACTCACAACAGTTAATGCAGTAAAACAGTAATAAAACACCTTATTCTCAGTTGTTTGACTTTTCTGAGCATAGACTAGACTTTAAAAAGCAGTTCAGATGCATGCACAAAATAACCCACAATATATATGCACAGTACAGTATATTCATAATAGAGTTGGACTGATTGCCGATGACTGGCAAACATCACAATCTTGAGCTGGCATTGTGATTACTCCCCCCCACTGAATCCAAATAGCGTGTTCGTAAAGGAAATTATGTCTACTACGGAACCCCTAAAGTGAATAAATATATATTTCAATTGTTTTTCTCGCAAATACACTACCAGTCAAAAGTTTTTGATCAGTAAGATTTTTATTGCTTTTTAAAGTCTCTTTTGCTCACCAAGACTGCATTTATTTGATCAAAAGAACAGCAAAAACAGTACAATTTTGAAATATTTTTTTACCATTTATAATAACAATTTTCTTTTTCAATATATTTTAAATGTAATTTCTTCCTGTGATTTCAAAGCTGAATTTTTATCATCATTGCTCCAGTTAAATGAAGAAGTATTAGAAATATTAGAAATCATTCTAATATTCTGATTTGCTGCTTAAAAACATTTATTATTATAGTTTTGATTTTTATTATTTTTTATTATGTTGAAAACAGCGGAGAAGAATTTCTTCAAGTTTCTTTGATGAATAGAAAGTTAAGAAAAACACACTTATCTGAAATGGAACTCTTTTGTAACATTACATACAGTTAGAAAAATAAAGTGTAAAGTCGGAAACACCAAAGCTTTAAAAATATACCAAAAATCTGTTATTTTTTATTTTTATTTTGTGACGTTTCAAGCACACAGGCTCTTAATCAGACATCTTGTCTGATGAAGAGCCTGCATGTTCGAAACATACACTATGCAAAAGTGTTTTTAAAAATAAAAGATTTTTGATGTATTTTTGGAGCTTTGGTGTTGCCAACTTTACACTTTATCCTTTTACTTGATGCTTTTTAGTCTAGCATCCATTTGAGACTGATGTGCGTGCTTTTGTTTTGCTTTTTGACATAACACACAGTTGCAATCGAAATTATTCAACTCCCCAGAGACAGCAGTTTTTTTACAAATTCAATGTTTTTTAACTTTACAAAAATTGCATCTACAACAGTTTACTGGCATATAAAAAGATTTTTTTTTTTTATAACACAGCAATGACATAATTATTCAACCCCTATTCAACATTGCCATTTTAAGTCACTTATTTTTATGGTATGGAGCAAAATTGTCTTAAAACACAATTAATTTTAAAAACAGAATTAGCTTGGGGTGTTACATATACATACATTTAGCCCATGAATGTGCTGAAGTTGAAAAGCAAATATGGTAAAGTCAACAGAACTCACAAAAGCTATTTAGAAAAAATAGTTTTATCATATTAGAAAGTCTATAAGGCTACATTAAGATTTCTAAGACATTAAATGTTCATAGAGACACAGCTGGCAGCTTTATTCTCTAGTTTAAAGTGTGTTGTATCAGAAATCATTTGAGGGTGTTGAACAAAAAAGTACAGTATCATAAAATGTTTGATCAGAGCAACTGAAAAAAACATGCAATGTACAGCCAAAGACTTGCAAGATGATCCATCGAAAGGAGGAAAAACATTTCAATGCAGAGTATAAGATGAACACAAGACATATGTTGAGGCTTAAACATGCTAAAATTCATTTGGACATATCTGTGGAGTTCTGGAAGAATGTTTTAAGGAGTGTGGATGGAGTGTTTTATGAAGTACTTTCCTGTAGGATGATCATCCCAAAGTAAACATCCAAATCTGCCTATGCTTGGTTCAGAGATCAGTTAAAGAATGTTCTTGAGTGTCCTGTTCAGTCTTCAGATTTAATTCTCATTGAAAATATTTGGTTGAATTTGAAGAAAGCGGCAATGTGAAAACCAAAGATTATCAGTCATCTGAAAGCTTTTTCAGGTGAGGAATGGGTCAAGATTGCAGGAGAGAGTTGACAGAAGCTTCTAAGCACTTTCTAGCAGGACTTATTGGTGGTTTTGCACCAAATTTGACTTTTGGGGGTTCAATAATTTTGAACATGAACATTTAGAGCCATTTCGATTTATTTTTCTTTATTCATAAACTTACATTCTCATAATTACTTAAATGTGTATTAATAAATGTTCTAGTGTACTGATGCCTTTGTTGAATTGCTTTCATATAATTATGTTCTCTGCAGCAGAAGGTCTTGCAGGTCAAGGGTGTTAAATAATTCCAGAGCAACTGTATGTCTTTAACATCACTTTTAAATCAATTTAAAGCATCCTTGCTCAATAAAATTATTCATTTCTACAATTTAAAACATGTTTATTTAGTGGCTCCATAGAGCCTCTGTTTGAAAAAATTTATACTTTTATTTAGCAAGGATGCATTAAATTAATAAAAAGAGTCAGCAAAAGGCCTTGTGACAGTAAAGGCTATATTGTTACCAAAAGTACATTTCAAATAAATTGTGTCCTTTTGAATTTCCTATTCATCAAAGAATCCTGATAAAAGTAGGCCCTATTGAGGTTTCCATAAAATATTAAGCATCACTTGCAACACTGATAATAAGCATATTAGAATGACTTCTGAAGGATCATGTGACACTTAAGACTAGAGTAAAGATGCTGAAAATTCAGCTTGGCATCACAGGAATAAATTACAGCCAGTTCATTCATGCAACTTTATTACAGCACTTCTAATGTTAGTCTCTCTAGGATGAATCACTTTTGTTGTTGTATTCATCATCTGTAAGTCAATTTGGATAAAAGCATCTGCTAAATAAATAAATGTAAATATCGTGACAGCAAGGGATAACAACAGGATTACTTCACATGGGCGGCGGAATCAGAAGATTAGCCACAAATAAATCAATTACGCCGTAAGTACAACCTCAAACATATCAGCATGATCACTCATGGTGGCAGTGACTGTCAAGCTCCAAAGAGGACCACAAAACACTAAACACCATAAAACAAAACCTGAAATGAAAGCAAAATGAATAACTCTAAATAATAACAGTACTACTTTGAAAAGTTTAGAGACCAGCACAACAGACCTTTCCTTTATATAGTACAGCCAGCCAACTGTGTTTGTGGACAAGCTGAGTTGCAAAAACAGCAATTGGTCGAGAGGGAGACGATTCTTTGCACACTAATGCAGATTTCACTTTGAAGTTGACTTTGTGCAGCAACTATTTCAGATAATGTCATTGTAGTTTAGTTAAAGGGGAACTATAAGGCTTTTTAAAAAATGTTTACAATTTTTAGACAGGGGCCAGCTGACCATTCAGAGCAGAGTGGGCTTCTCGGGAGGCGAGATTTAAAGAAAACCAAAAGTGTCCAAAATCGCATACTAAGTAGGTACTAGATTTGAATTTGAACAAACTTTGCGGCTGTTAAAAAAGTATATTATATATAGTATGAATAGAATTTCGAATTTACTACATTACTGTTTTACACATACAATATAATAAGGAAATGTTTGATTTAGGACTCAGTAAGAGCTTTCAGGCAGAGGTTGTAAACAGGTGTTGCAACAATGAAAATGTTTTCTAATAGACCCCCTAAACAAAATTATTAACATGTAGAGTATCTCACAAAAGTGAGTACACCCCTCACATTTCAGCAACCATTTTAGTATAGCTTCTCAAGGGACAATACTTGACAAAACTTGGATATATTTTAGAGCAGTCAATGTGCAGCTTGTATAGCAGTATAGATTTACTGTTCCCTGAAAATAACTCAACATACTGTACAGCTATTATTGTCAAAATAGCTGGCAACAAAAGTGAGTACACTCAAAATGATAACAGCAGTATGTTGTTTAACCATGCAAAGCCACATGTCCTATTCATCATGTTTATGTTGTTGTCTGCTTGACAGGACCATACAGAGTTGTGTATCTTGTATTAGAGCAGTTCAAATTAGGTGCTTTAAGTACAATTCTCTCATACTGACCACTGGATGTTCAACATGGCATCTCATGGCAAAGAACTCTCAGATGATTCAGGAATTAGAATTGTTGCTCTCCACAAAGATGGCTAAGGCTATTAGAGGTTCAGTAACACCCTGAAACCGAGTTACACTACAGTGGTCAGGGTCATACAGACGTTTTCCAAGATGGGTTCCTTTCAGGAAAAAAAGCTTGCAAGGGTTGATCAACGAAGTTGAGCACTCGTTCTGTGTGTCAGGTGCAGAACCTGGCTTCCAAAAACAGATACATGAGTGCTTTAAAGGTTGCAAAAGTAGAAGGCCAGCTTGTCAGTGCTCAGATCATATGCTGCACACTGCAACAAGTCGGTTTGCATAGGCATCAACCCAGAAGTAAGCCTCATCTGAAGCCGGCTCACAAGAACAAAAACAGTTTGCTGAAGACAACCTGTCCAAAAGCATTCATTACTGGAAACATGTCCTGTGGTCTGATGAGACTATAAGATACACTTTTTAGGCTCAGATGGTGTCCAGCATGTTTGGCGATGCCCTGGTGAGGAATACCAAGAAAATTGCCTACAGTCAAGCCTGGTGGTGGTATCATCATGGTCTGAAGCTGCATGAGTGCTGCTGGTACTGGGGAGCTGCAGTTCATTGAGGGAAACATGGATTCCATTATGTACTGTACATTCTGAAGCAGAACATGGTGCCTTCCCTCCAGAAACTAGGCCAAATGGCAGTTTTCCAACATGATAACGACCCCAAACACACCACCAAGATGACAACTGCCTTGCTGAGGAAGCTGAAGGTGAAGGTAATGGGGTGGCCAAGTATGTCTCCAAACCTGAACCCTATTAAGCACCTGTGGAGTATCCTCAAGTGTAAGGTGGAGAAGCACCATGTGTTTAACGTCCAGCAGCTCCGTGAGGAGTGGAAGAGGATCCCAGCAACAACCTGTGCAGCTCTGGTCAATTCCATGCCCAGGACGATTAAGGCAGTGCCAGATAACAATGGTGTTAACACAATATATTGACACTTAGGGTGTACTTGTCAGCTATTTTGACAATGGCTGAATGTTGAGTAATTTTCAGGGAACAATAAATCTATACTGCTATACAAGCTGCAGATTGACTACTCTAAAATATATCCAAGTTTCTTTTCTATAGTATTGTCCCTTAAGAAGATATACTTAAACGGTTGAAATGTGAGGGGTGTACTCACTTTTGTGACATACTGTAAATGAGCATAACAGGGGTCCTTCAATGTCAGATTATATTATATAAAAATCTACTTAACTATATATTTATTAGACTCATCGGGGAACATTAAACACACTCACACACACTCGCAGCAAGAGATCTTCTCTAGGAAAAACGGACTGAAATTTCAATAGTATTAAAAGTATCAGCAGAGATTTAAAAATTTGTCTTTCATTATTTATTATTAATTTGTACATTTTTTATTTGAGAATAATATCATATTCTAGCATTGCATTATTTTTTTGTATGATATGAATTCATAATACATATGTTTTAAATAAATACATAAAAATAACTTCAAATTACTAAAGCTAAAAAACTGTAAACAGAGGCAAACCTACATTAAGTGGAGGCCCCAGGCAAAATTATATTTTTATCTATTTATAATTTATTTATCATTATGAGACTATGCTGCCTTAACAGATATTTTTTTTATTTATTAATTTATTATTGGTATTATTATTATTATTATTATTATTATTATTATTATACTATTCTTCTTAACAATATGTATTACTTTACCTTTATTATGTATTTTTTGTATTTTATATTATATTATAATTACTATTAAATGTATAAATCTGACAAATGTAATGTAATTATTATTTATTATAATATAATTATTATATATTATATTATTACATTATTATTATATTTTATCTATTTTAACATCAAATGTATTACATTACATATATTTATTTTGTGCATTTATTTATTTTATAATAATAAAATTGTATAGCTTTACATTAATATTTTTATTTGATATGAATTATTATATAATTAAATAAATAATAAGTATGAACTGATAAGTATTCATTTACCTTTATTATTTAATGTGTAATTTTATAATATTAACATTAATATGAATTAATACCGTATTATTATTATTTTATTATACTATTCTCCTTAACTGATATGTATTGCTTTACCTTCATTATGTATTTTTTGTATTTATTTCATAATATTATACAATAAATACAGTACAATTATATAACATTTTAGATTATAAGAATTCATAAATCTGATAATGTTGTTATTATTATTATCCTTAACTGATATTTATTATTTCCTTTTTTGTTTATTATACTACATAGTTTTATAAAATTGTATATGTTGAGAATTAATAAATCTGAATGTTTTTGTAATATTATTATTATATTCTATTTTAACATAAGATGCATTTGTCACGTTTGGGAAATGAGGAAATCTGGGTCCAAGTGCAGGAAGAGGGTTTTTTTTTAATTAAACAAACAAAATAAACATAAACCAAAACAAAAGGCCAACACGGCACAAAACTAATAACTAGAACACAAAATAACAAAACTGAGAACAAGATCAAAGGCCAGGGATATCATGAACACAAAAGTACATCAAAGACACAAGACAATGCAGACCTGAAAACGGAATGAAGAGTGAGTGTTCTTATACAGAGTCCAGATAGTGAACAGCTGTGAGTGAATCAGTGTTAATGACAAAGACAGGTGAATGCAATCAGGAAGTGCAGTGTAGGGAAGGGAAAACAGCGACCCCAAGTGGCTGAGGGAGGCCCCACAGCCCAGATCATGACACTACCCCCTCCCCACGGAACGGCTCCCAGACGTTCCACAAGTCTGGAGGGTGGAGGAACGGGGGAAGGCAAATCAGGGGGAGGGACGGCGGGCCAGGCCCGTGCAGCGCAGTCACCGCCGCGTCAGGAACAGAGAGCGCGGTTGCCTCCGCGTCCGGAACAGAGAGCGCAGTCGCCTCCGCGTCAGGAACAGCGAGAGCGGTCACCGCCGCATCAGGCACAGAGTGAGCGGTCAACGCCGCGTCAGGCACAGAGTGAGCGGTCACCGCCGCATCAGGAACAGCGAGAGCAGTCACCACCGCATCAGGAACAGCGAGAGCGGTCACCGCCGCCTCAGGAACAGCGAGAGCGGTCACCGCCGCATCAGGCACAGAGTGAGCGGTCAACGCCGCATCAGGAACAGCGAGAGCGGTCACCGCCGCATCAGGCACAGAGTGAGCGGTCAACACCGCATCAGGAACAGCGAGAGCGGTCACCGCCGCATCAGGCACAGAGTGAGCGGTCAACGCCGCATCAGGAACAGCGAGAGCGGTCACCGCCGCATCAGGCACAGAGTGAGCGGTCAATGCCGCGTCAGGCACAGAGTGAGCGGTCACCGCCGCATCAGGCACAGAGTGAGCGGTCAACGCCGCGTCAGGCACAGAGTGAGCGGTCACCGCCGCATCAGGAACAGCGAGAGCAGTCACCACCGCATCAGGAACAGCGAGAGCGGTCACCGCCGCCTCAGGAACAGCGAGAGCGGTCACCGCCGCCTCAGGAACAGCGAGAGCGGTCACCGCCGCATCAGGAACAGCAAGAGCGGTCACCGCCGCCTCAGGAACAGCGAGAGCGGTCACCACCGCATCAGGAACAGCAAGAGCGGTCACCGCCGCATCAGGCACAGAGTGAGCGGACGCCCTTCCTCGAAAAAACGCCTCCACCCTCGCCATAAAGTAGGGGCGATTCCGCGCCGCCTCAGCATTAAGGGCATCCATAGCCTCCAAACAGGCGTAGATGGTCTCAAACCGAGCGGCCAACGCCGCCTCAAATGACATCTCCCCCGCTGGACCCAATGGTGAGGTCTGCATTCTGTCACGTTTGGGAAATGAGGAAATCTGGGTCCAAGTGCAGGAAGAGGATTTTTTTTAATTAAACAAACAAAATAAACATAAACCAAAACAAAAGGCCAACACGGCACAAAACTAATAACTAGAACACAAAATAACAAAACTGAGAACAAGATCAAAGGCCAGGGATATCATGAACACAAAAGTACATCAAAGACACAAGACAATGCAGACCTGAAAACGGAATGAAGAGTGAGTGTTCTTATACAGAGTCCAGATAGTGAACAGCTGTGAGTGAATCAGTGTTAATGACAAAGACAGGTGAATGCAATCAGGAAGTGCAGTGTAGGGAAGGGAAAACAGCGACCCCAAGTGGCTGAGGGAGGCCCCACAGCCCAGATCATGACAGCATTACTTTACATGTATTATTTAATTTGTGCATTTATTTATTTTAGAATAATAAAATATTCTAGCATTACATAAATATTTTATTATATAATTTCATAATACATACTCATTAAAATACATTATTATTATTATTATGATGAAAATATTAACTGATAACTATTCATTTACTTTTATTATTTGACTTGTGTAATTTTATAATATTACCATTAATAGTTGTATATGAATTAACATTTTATTATTATTATTATTATTATTATTATTATTGTACTATTGTACTATTCTTAGCTGATATATATTACTTGACCTTTATTATGTATTCTGTTTATTTATTTTTATTTATTTTATTATACTATATTATACTAGAAATATTATACTATAAATACCATCAAATTTTATAACATTTTATATTATAAGAATTCATAAATCTGAATATTATGTTGTTGTTGTTATTATTCTTATTATTACTGCTACTATATTCTGCTTTAACATAAGTGGTATTACTTTAAATTTATTTAATTTGTGCATTTTTTATTTTAGAATATTATAACTTTACATGAATATATTTTTTTTGTATATTATTATTATTATAATTGCATCCAAATAGTATTAATCAAATATTAATAATCCATTGCACAATAGGCTGACTTTGTCACTAATAAGACCTTCACACAGAACATGTTTTTGTATTTCATTTGCAATATTTTAAATTCGTGGTTTATATAAACATGCAGACTTGCGGATTAAGTTAAAAGTAATTACACTTCAAAACATCTCAGACCCCCTGCGCTCTGTTGTATTACATTGCGCTTTCTTTGAATCCTAGAATGCATCCTGTGTGAGCAGCTCTGGCTGTTCTTTGTAGTGGTTTTGTGAGGCTCACTGTCTGCAGTAGCTGCCGTAGGCCTGTGAAGAGGTCCGTTTTCTGAGGTGTGAAAAGTGTTTTTGGCACGCTAAACAAGAGCATTTATCTTTGGTTTATTAAAGAAACAGCATAACTCATGTGCAGAACCTGAACCTCATCTTCATTGTCACAGAAAATGTGCTGAATTCCTGCACTCTGCTAATGGACCCTCAGCAGGTTCATTTAATCACAGCTGCCAACATCAAAAAATGACATCCAGTGCTGAGGGAGGTAAAACTGTAGAGTTCACAAGATCACACCACACCCACAGGGAGCCGGCGGATCCTGAGACGCAGAACTGTTTGATTTGACTCACTATATTCTTGTGGCAAGCTCTTTAATCGTGCCTGAGACATTATTATCAAAGTGCCTCCTGTGACTGTGAGGAGCAGATTGAACCACACGCTCTAAAACCACAGACATCTATACACACAACACACGGACTGGTGCCACCCCCTGCACATTCTCTCAACAGCTTGTTCCCAAAATATTTCTCCTATTCATTTTCTCCATAGGAAACTCAAAAGCATTGCTCAATATGAACCAAACCAAATCAATCAGCTGTCTAATCACAGCATTACAAAAAATACATAATTATTACGTTATTATTCAATTACTAAAATAATTATTTTATGTATTACCAATGGCAATCAGATAAAAAAAAATCAGTATAAAAGTAAAGTACTGATTTGAAAATTTTTTTGAACAGTAAGATTTTTTATGTTTTTTAAAGAAGTCTCTTCCACTCACCAAGCCTGCATTTATTTGATTCAAAGTACAGCAAAATCAGTAAAATTATTTAAAAAGTTTAGTTAGTTGCAAATGCAGCATTTCCTGTTTTTTATATATTTATTTTATTTATTTCATGTTAATTTGCATATAAACAGCTCAGACTTTTAAACATTTTGCAAACTAAATGAAATAATATAAGGGCTAATAAATATAAATGATATGTATAATAAAGCTAAATAGAAACAAATGCACTAGTGTTACTAAATGCACTAATATTTCTAAAACTAAATGAAAACTGTAAACAGAGGCAAACCTACATGAATTAATCAATACGGCCCTTTATTTTAATTAATTTTATTTTTGTTAAAATATCTTTGTAACCTAAAGATATAATTATAAAACAAAGCAAAAAGCAGTCAAAGCATCTAACAGAATATAAATTGTTTTATTGTTTAATTTTTTTAACATTAAAGTTCTTTTTTTTAAATTAACAATATCTTTATAATAGAAGATATAATATAATACAATCTTCATATCTATAACCATATATATGGTTAGCATTTTAAATGAATCTTTATTTTATTATTGGCAGCAGCTATTTAAACTAATTGAGAAAAGTAGATGATATTTACACCAAGTGATAACATTTTATTAGCGATATATGCTATTTACACTAAGTGCAAATAACAATAAATTCTATTTACAGTATATAAAAATAGCAGTATTTTCTTTGCAATAGGTGTAAATCCTATTTATATTATTGATTGCACATCTGTATTATAGTACATTATGAAACAGTATACAACAATAACATATCAATTGTAAATTATTTATTAAATGTATTAAACGGACGCTGCCTTATTGGGACCAAAAGCCCTCTCTCCATCTACCCCAACCTTACCCGACAAACCCTTTGTTATTAAATACCCATTAAAATTTAATCTACACTTTTCAAATATTTCTTTCATTTTTATTGAAAATAAACATCTGATATGTGATGGGAAAAGAATGAAAAAAGTTAAAAAAAATAATGCATTGTTACTGTAAATAGCCTCTTCCAACAAGGTGGGCTATTTGCACTTAGTGGACATAGACAATCTGTTATTGTTAACATTTCTGATTATTTAAATGATCAGCCCTCGGGGACCCACTCAAAATGCAGAGCCCCAGGCAATTGCCTGCCCTGTTGCTGGTAAATTTTAAAATAAAAGCTCATAAATAAATACTATAATAGCATATCGTGTAAATAATACTGAAATAACACTGTAGCAAATATACAAGTTGTTTGAGAGTGTATGGAGACTGAATCAATTACATCATTTGCAAAGTTTCATACAGTAAGAGTTGCATAATTATTCAACAGCAATAAGGCAATTAAACGTCATTAAAAATGAAGCTGAAATTTTCCTAAAGAAGAATTTATCTTCAAAGCTTATGATATGCCTGTCTAGAAAGGTTTTTACATGAACAATTCATTTCTCTCCAGTACAAATGAAGCAGAATTCCAATCAAAGCAGGATTCTACATGATTTGTGCCCATGTTCCCCAGTGCACACAACAAAATCACCTCAAGATGGAAGAAAGGCTGATCCTGTCTCTAGATACATCAGGTTGCATGTCAAGGTCAAAGGCATATTATGCCATTTGTGGAGAAAGAAAACATTCAACAAGCAGCCAGGATTTTCCTCTGTTCTAAGATCAAATACATGTTATGTTTTTCATTTGCTTTCACTATTTTCGATCCACTCTGTCCACTTCCTGCATCCTTGCCACATAGCAACCTCAAAAAAATACCCTTCCGACAGGCATTGTCTGTAACGTTTTCCTGTGGAGGTCAAAGCTGTGTGCGTGAGGTGGTTAAAGCGGTGCATGACACCTGAGCTGAAGGGTGTATTGACGCTTTGATGCTGTCATGTGAAAGGGAGTTTAGAGGAAGTGTGAAACACAATGGAAAGTCGAACCCTCCACAGTTTATTGCTCTAAATTTAGGCCTAATAATAACTGACTAGGCTCAAAATTGATTTTACTCGTGAACGTCAGCTCCACATATCAAAGAGCATTTTTCTTGGCACTGAAAGAAAAAAGGCTTTCTTGGAAACCAAAGTAATTCTGTTGGCAGAAAGGAGATTAATGGATATATTATTAAGTGCCTGATATCTTACAAAATTGCTTTGTGCATCCATGCATGTACAGTATATCTACGTGTATAAATTATAAAAAGTAACGGTATGATTAGAAAATTCTTGTCTTCATTTGGAATGCCAATTAATTAATGGTATAAATGTTAAATTAAATTACTTACATCCCTTACTGTAACATACATGAGATGTGCATACCGACACAGACAGTTCTGGAGGTCAGTGTTTTACCAAACACAGCATGCTGGGAGCATGTAAACACACACAAACACAGGCACACTAACATTCACAGAAGTTTTCAGGACAAGTATAATTGGGCTGCTGCACTCAGATAAATTGGTTATTTAGTCATCAGGGGAAGAGGCAGGCGGCGTGCTGCTGACAGCCACCTAGGATCTACTCTTCACATCTTTGCCCAAGTGATATGCTTCTCTGTTCCTTACTCAACTTTGCATAGTGATTCCTTCAGTTCACCAATGCAAATGAGAAACATACGCTGACATAAATCACACTTGAAAAAATCCTATAGTTAAAATGAATGGAAAATAAAGTTCACTGCTGAAATACATGTAATACTTTCCTTACATGTAATGGACTTTCCTACTGGTGCAGGGACGTGAGGGAGGCGGAGCGAAAGTCCACAACACCAAACCCCTGACGCTGATTGGTTGGAACACTGTTTGTTTATGTGTGGAAAGGTTGGTAGTGCCGATTGTTTTTTTGGCATATCTCGGACTCTAGGCTGTCCAGAGAGACGCGTTTTTTTTACAGACAATTTATGGGGCAGGCAGCGAGCGGATCGTGATGAAAGGTCAGCTGAAATTGACACTTTATGTTTCAGGCTAGAAATCGCTGATACAACCTTTAAACCATTTAATTTAAAGGGGTCATTGGATGCAAAACTCACTTTTACATGTTGTTTGAACATTAATGTGTGTTGGCAGTTTGTGTACACAACCACCTTACAATGATAAAAATCCACCCAGTGGTATTTTTTTAAATCTTTAAAAGTAAGGTCTTTAAAATCAGGTCACTCTCTGCTTCTCCTACTATCTTACTGCATAGAGGGGCGGGGCGAGTAGAGCTCATTTGCATTTAAAGGACAATGCAATAAAATTAGTTGATTTTTTTGCAGAGCTGATTTTAACAAGGTAAAACACTGTTTTTTTTTTTACACTACTATTGAGAGTTTTTAACCAAAGTATATTACAGACCTTTCATTAAGACCCTAAAGAATCATATGAACTTGTGGAAAATGAGCATCCGATGACCCCTTTAAATTAATTATTTTTCGACATTGAAATACTTTTGAATATCATGGGAATATAAGAGAATCAATTCAAATACTTTCCAAAGAGGAAACACATTCTTTGAGATTTATAAATGTAAGACAATGAACCTCTGCAGGTAAAATATGTATATACAAATCTAAACTTCTTCTGGCAATAACTTTACTTTTCGAGAAAACTCCTACTCATTAAATGAAATGTGAATATCAATTCATCATCATCATCATCTAGATTCAGTGACACGTTTTCATTTGAACTGAAACAAGCGTTGGTTGCTGGGAGCAGCCGCTGGCTCAAATCAAATCTCAACAGAATCTGGGACTCAGAAAATAGAAATAATTTATCTCCAGCAGCTCACAAAAAAGAAACAATATGCCTCTGGAGATCAATAGTTCTCCAAGACCAGAAAAAGAAAACGAGTGCTTCTCCTTGAGTCTCTCACAATATGCATGTGTGCATTAGAGCGCCTGAATATATGTATCTTAGCGTCTAATTATTCAAGCATCCAGCGCAGCTGCTTACCCTAATGCACCGCACACAATCTCAAGAGTCTGTCTTTGCATATGAAGATGTCTTTTGAGATATAATTTGTTTTCTCGTTCATCCACAGAGGTTAAATTACGGCCATACGGACTGCAGTTACGCATCCCGTCGCTCACACGTCAACACCTAGAGGCGTTCTGTAAATATACCGCGCATACACAGTTATTATGAAATAAACCTCTCCAAATGAAAAACTTCATAAAAAATATTCCAAATGATGACAGGCCACCTCCGCTTGGAACTGGAGAAGGACAGGACAGTGATTGGCTGTACGAAGAGATTGGAGCAAATCTTCACATATCACATCAATATCAAGCTGTCCTTCCTTCACACACTCACCTTGATAACAGGGTGTGTATTGAGTTTGAAGTGTGGCAGAATAAACGCCTGTAATCTTTCTCAAACATGTCAATTTCAGAACTGCATCATTTCCAACCTGTCAATGCCTTTCAGCCGCTTCTCTTGTATATGCAATCACATCTCAGAAAGATCCATTATTTTGCTCTGAACATGCAACAATGGGCGAGCAGTTAGAAATAAAAAGCGGCCATATTTCAGTGACCGTGAAAACGGATGTCGAAAACATGAAAGTCTTTTAAGATGTTGTTCATTAGCCATCAACCATGACATGTTTAAATATCAGTGCCATTTTCACATCCAGACGTGTCTGGACATATTAAAAGCCAATAGAGACACTGTGTTTGAAATTCAGTACACTGCATCATTTTCCTGATGTGATGCCAGTTTAACCCTTTAACTGGAAAATGTTGTTTTCCAGTCATTTTGATCAGGAGAGGATTTTCTTTTCTTTTTTTTTCGGAAAATGCTAGTTAATGTTATCACATTAGACTAAATCCTACAGATTTACTCACCCAGGGTATAACAAGAAGTCATTTTTATAAATTAATGATTTGTTTTAAATTGTATTATTTCATTTATTTTAGTTCTAGGCAACAATTAATCACAAATAAACACATACAAAATAAAAGTTTTTGTGTACATAATATATATTTGTTTATTGCGTATATTTACATTACATTACATTTAGACATTTAGCAGACACTTTTATTCAAAGCGACTTACAAAAGAGGACAATGGAAGAGCAAAATAACATGCAAGTGCTATGACAAGTCTCTTTTAGCCTAACACAGTCCATGTATCAAGGTTGTTTTATTATATAATAAATAAAAAGAAAATAGATAGAATAAAAAAGCTAGCTAGTGTTAGAGGCCTAACAATAGATTACAATAAGAACAGAGAAGCTAGTGTTTTTTTTTTAACAAGCACTAAGTAAATGAATAAAGTATAAAAGTATAAAACATATAAAGTCTAAAAGGACAAGTTTTTTTTAAAGAATAGAATTAGAAATAGAATTAATATGTATTATGTATATATAAATACACACACATGTGTGTATATATTTAAGAACAATATGTTGTTTATAAATTAAATCTATCTATATATAATATAAATTAGATAAATATAAATTATGTAAATATTTTCAAAACATAAACTGTATGTGTGTGTCTTCATCTATACATAATAAATATACACAGTAC
>NC_133362.1:11890745-11910127 GCF_049309525.1 Garra rufa | reverse complement strand
CACATATACACACACACACACACACACACACATATATTCTACATTTTTGGCAGATGCTTAAAAATGAAATGGTTAATTCATTTTTATCATCTGATACATATATTTAAAATGCCTTCCATACTATTAAGGTCAAATCTCAAAGCTTTTAAGGGCACTAAAGGGATTTCAATTTTCCAGCTACTTGTGAGTCATCTATACATACTGGCATATGAGAATGAGATTTCTGGCTGGCACAATTGGCAGGCCACAGTGTGTTGCCTCTCACCATCGGCATGCTGGGATTAACCGCCACCTGTTAATAACCAGAGGATTTTCCTGTATGTAAATCTAATCCTGAAATATGCCAGCCCACTTCCAAGTGCATTTACATAGTTGCTTCTGCCAGAGCTTATATGTCTGAAAGTCTTTTTCTTTGGCAACAAAGATTGCGTGGAATTCAGAAATTCCGTTTTTGTTTCCCCAACCCTTTCCTTGAACCGTTTATAGCTTCAGACCAAATGGATTCTCGCATGTGATTAATAATTCTATGTGCAGTTATTTGAACAAACTCAGGCTTTGTCCCAAAACTGAACTGAACCATTTTCTTGATTGCATTTTGAGCCTTGAAAATCCAGTGACAGCCAGCAACATCTGTGGAGATAAGAGCACATGTCAATCAACCAAAACAACTGATGCCTTTGTACAGTTTCTGTACAGAAAACTCTGCTTTGGGGGCTTTTTCTCCAGGGGAATGGGAGAAAATAAAGGAGGTCATAATCCGGCGGAATGGGATCTCCAGCGGCCTCATCCTACCTGTGAGCCAGAATGCCGTAGGTCAAATTCCCTACTTCATTTTCACGCTCGGCTTGAATTGTTTTTCTCTCCTGTACTCCTCACAGAAGCTGTACAGTTCACTCAGAAGTTGACATCACCTTTTTTGTATTTCCTTTTTTGCTCCGATCATGAACCACCCATCTTTTCTCCCACAGGGAGTGTTTCTGTTTCGGAAAATGGATGGAACTCTCGGTTTTCTATCTCTCCTAATGTTATAACTCACATCCCACATCCATCCATTCATCCGTCCATCCATCACCTGTCGGCTCTTTTCATTACCCGCCCCGCTCTTGCGGAATAGAAGGCCGTTTCCACCACGCTTTCTCGTAGATAAGGGGCTGCGAGCCAGTTGACACGGAAACTGTTATCAGAAGTCTTGCTTTTTACATCGTGACCACCAGGGATTCTCTGACTTGCCCTGGGTAACACAACCAACTATTTTCCCCCTGCTGAGGTCTTCTTTTACCTGCTGTTTTGGGTTGCTCAGGGTTGTCGTCTAGTCAAACAACTACTACAGTATTGGAATATCTGATTAAAGCCTATTGTGCACTCTGAGGTTGATCAGATCAATTTAAAACTCATTACTGATTTTAATGCAAGGGTAAGTGCTGAACTACTAATAACAATATGCTTTTAAAGTCTCTCTGTATGAAAATCCATTGTAGATTGTTGCCAAGGGTTACAGGCTTCAACTCATATAGAGAGAGAGAGTGTGGAAAAAAATCTAATATGATTGTGCTGTGAAAGCCATGCAGTGAGAGCCACAAATGAAAATGTGGTTCTGTGAAAATTAGAGAGACAGAGGTGAGAAATGTCATGTTCCTTGTAAAGATAATAGCATTAATATGTCAACACAGCCATTTGAACGCATTCTGTGTCAATTACAAATATAGAAATAAATTGAATTCATGTTAACCACAATCATTCTGCAAAGTTGTAAATCAATCAATGATTATTTGAGTGCTTTTTCCAAGAAATTATTATTTCAGGATTTCTATCTCAAAATTTCATACTTAATTCAAAGTTACTTGCTGTTTCTTTTTGATTATTTGTAAAATTTACTTGAGTTGAAATTATTCTTTTTTTAAATTTAGTTTATTGTGATCATTTTAATACACAAACGCATTTGCTTCAGATTTTTAAACATGGGTTTTGCTACCGATCTCATGCAAAAAATGTACCTGTGGGATATGTACCGCCATGTACATTTTGTGATATATTTAGTGTGAAACGTCCGCTAAGTGGCACTAAAAGAGTGTTTTTGTTTGGAACAGATGAGCGTGCATGTGGTACATTTTATGTGACGTTGGTTTTGTTTGTGTCACTGCAGTTCTGATTTGAAATGTCCATTAAATAGCACTATAACTCTTTAAAATAACGTACCATCTGCACTACACCTAAACCTACCTTATAGTATGAACGAAAGCCAATGTGATATAAAAATGCAATCGGAGGCATGCCATTTTAACTTGTTTTTTAAATTTCCATCTTTCAGCTCTTTCTTCGTGGGTCATGTTTTTCACGGGATTCGTGCCCAAGAATTTGAAATCCAAAGTCCAATTCCGTGGCAGCTAAGCTAAACTCTTAAAAATAAAGGTTCTTTTTTTCTTTTTTTTTTCAGTTTTACAGAAGACCCCCACAGATGTCATTCAGTGTAACAATAGTTCATATACGCAGAAATCTTGTCAGACATATTAAGGACTAGACTCATTAAATGACATTAAAAGACTCTATTTAAGGATCATAATGTCAAAACTAATTAATTGTCTTTTTAAATCTTTGCAAATCTTTGCCACTATATAATTTTTTTTGCCCTTTTCAATGCAACTAGATATATAGAATAGTTAAGAATAGTTAATATACAAAGAAATGTTGTCAGACATACATTGCCACTCAAAAGTTTGGAATCAGTAAGATTGTTTTTTTAAAGATGTCTTTTCTGCTTATCAAGGCTGCATTTATTTGATTAAAAACACAGAAACAATTGTATTATTGTGAAATAATATTGCAATTTAAAATAATGCTTTTCTATTTTAATATATTTTAAAATATTATTTATTCCTTTCATGCAAAGCTGAATTTTCAGCATCATTACTTTAGTATTCAGTGTCACATAACCCTTCAGAAATCATTCTAAAATGCTGATTTATTATCAGTGTTGGAAACAGTTTGCTCCTTAATATTTTTTTGGAATGTGTGATATATTTTTCAGGATTCTTTGATGAATAAAACATTAAAAAGAACAGCATTTATTTAAAATAGAAATCTTTTGTAACAATATACACTACCGTTCAAAGTTTGGGGTCAGTAATATTTTTCTTTTTATCTTTGTTTATTTGCAAGGATGTGCTAAATTGATGATAAAGTGATAGCAAAGACTTTTATTAATAGAAAATATTCCTATTTTGAATAAATGCTGTTCTTTTTTAACTTTTTATTCATCAAAGAATCCTGAAAAAGTATCACAGGTTCCAAAAAAAAAATTCTAAGCGGTTTCCAATATTTCTGAAGGATCATGCGACACTGAAGACTGGAGTAATGGCTGATGAAAATTCAGATTTGCATCACAGAAATAAATTCTATTTTAAAGTATATTAAAATAGAGAACCACTATTTTAAATTGCAATAATATTTCATAATATTACTGTTTTTTTCTGTATTTTTAATAAAATAAACACAGCCTTGTTGAGCAGAAAAGATTTCTTTAAAAAACATTACAAATCTTAGTGATCACAAACTTTTGAGCAGCAGTGTATTTAGGACAATACATTACTTGGATGACATTAAAAGACTCTATTTAAGGATTAATTTTCGTATTAAATCTTTACTAATCTTTGCCACTGTCCTTTAAACCTCTAGGTTTTACCTGTTTGTCAGCAAGATGTTTTTAATCATTCAAAATATTATAAAATTGACCTATTATTTTACATATTTTACAAATTTTACATATTCTACAGGTCAGAATAATTTTATTGTTTCATTTTTGCATGAATACGTCTGTTACGGCAAATTATAATGGAAAAATTATATCACCCATAGTTTGACATATTTGAATATGCTTTCTATATATATATGAAATCACTTATGTAAATTTAATTTGATGTGGACACCAAAACATCTCCAAAACATGTGGACATCTCAGTTGTCATCATTTACTAGAGACCAACTGCAAATCAATTACACCACTATACTAACAACTGTTGCTTATATTTTCTTGTCTAGTGAGCCAACTAACTAACCTTAAAATTAAATTGGTGCATGACGCTCCTTACAAATGGATACATATGTAAGCAAATGCTAATGTACAATAACTTTGTTGGAAAATATTCTTATCCTGTATGTTCAGAGATAAACGAGTATAATCCAAAAAAAAGGTTCATTTCATGCTTGAATATCACAAGCTATACAAAATAATGGATCTGTGAAAGAGCAGTTTGGTTTAGTGTGTAATTTTATATTTTTGCCATCCTGCCGCTGATGAAACAGCAGGAGGTTAGATGCGTGTGATTTCACACACGTCAACACGCCTTGAAATCTAAAAGCTTTTCCGCACCTACGTACTCTGTGACATGAAGCACAGCGATCCATAAGCTCCCAGAGTGTTCTCCGCTATACCGTTAACAATTTTAGCTTATTTGTCAGGCAGAAATATCACATGCAATTTGTGCAAGGCATAATGATGTTCTCTACCAGGTTATTGTTAAGAGTGCTCTCAGCACGTTTTACATATGAAGAAATTAATAGTATGTTTGCTAAAATGTTGATAAGTGCTGTTGGCTACACTCATGTCAGATGAAGACTGTAGTTGTATCAGTTGTGTAGGTGTTGGCCAAAATAATGTGTTTCACCACCATTTTCACCTTCCAATTACTTAGAATACATTCATACAACTATCAAATAGTCTCCAGTTGAATGTTGTCAGAACATCTGCCAGTTGTTTCAGAGAATCTACTTTTCACACTACTCTCCAAAGCCATTCACAGTGGTTTGATAATATTCCAGCCAGGTGATTTGTCTGGCCAGAGCAAATGTTGAATTTCATGTTGGTGCTCCAACTGTACAGGTTTTATGCTCTGTTTCACATTTTAGCATTGGTGTTATCAATTGCAGCTTTTTTTCAGGCAGGTTGGCTTTGTAAAGCTCTCTGTGGTCAGTTTTCAAGGTGAACATTGACATTTGCTGTCACTTTGCAGCAGAAGTTGTGTATTGTTTGGACACATTCATTCTAGTTTTTCAATTTTTTCTCTTTCGGTTTTATTTTAAAAGAATGGCCCCATGTTGTCTTAATTAACTTCAGCATACATTAAAATATATTTACAGACCTATTCGGTGTTCGCAAACAGTCATGATGTTTTTGTGGGCACAGTTTTCAAGTGGCAGTCTATGGAAACCATGGAATAGAAGAATTTAAAAGGTACATGTGTTTATATTTCAAAATTCTGACTTTATTCTTGCAATTCTGAGATTGTCTCAAAATTCTGATAAGAAATATCAACTCATTCTCTCTTTTAAGTTTTTAACTCACACTTAAATCTGGTTATAATCTCCAAAATACAAGATAAGTGTCAGAAAATATGTCAGAATTGTGAGATAAAGTAGGTAAACATTAAATGTTATTAGTTTGAATAGTATTTTATGCTGACAATAAATCACTGCATCGTGATTCTCTCAAGAATCGATTCTGAGCTTAGTTTTTAACAGCAGATGGTTAGACGGGTGTGCATTATTTTCGTAGAATTCAAAGAAACCAAAGTCTAATTATTCTGCTTATTCTACTGTTACCACACCTCAAGACATCGATCAGATGATATATTTCAAGACATTCATCCAATTTTTGTTCTTAAAATGCTATTGTAAGTAGTATTAATTTCTTATGCAGCTCATCCAATGCCTTCGTTACTAATTCCAGAACGTCATTTTAGACCAAGCAACGACATTTGTGAATCGTTAAGTTCATTTTCTTCAAGACCACGCAGTTATTTCCTTAAGTGTGAGAACTGTCATGTAGTTTTTAATTGTTAATCATCAGATCAGCGCTAACAACATTAGTGTGTGTATGCTGACGTGTGTACAAACTGTTTGTGTGCGTGTCTGTGAGGGAGAGAGTGGGAGAAATAGGGTGTGTGCTTTCCGTACATAATAAAACATAATTTTGGCAAAAACATGGAAATAATCTGTTGTTTTTATCCTATTGTTTACTGTATTTATTTGTTTGGCCAGTGTCATTGTGGGTTTTGGTTATTTTGCTGTTTTAGGCTGTAAGGACCTTTGAAATAACTGAAATCGTGTGGCGAAGTGATATAGTAACGTAAACACCTTTGTAATTCGTTTTTAAAAGTTTATGAATTATAATTTTAGGTTCAAGTGTGTGTAAGGAATTAGAATTGTAAACTACGGCTGTTGAAACTAAGCTCTGAATTGATTCGAGAGAAAACGTGATGCATTTGGAAAATCTCAGAATCTATGCAGAATAATTTTCAGATTTGTCATGCATCGACTTATTTTCCCAGCCGTAGTAACTTTAGGGGCAATATATGTTCCCAATGAACTGCATATGTGAATATTATGTAGACCCATTGTTTAAATCAAATTTGTGCTTTAAAAGTAGAGTAATCATAGCAGGTTTCATCCATTAGTCTGTCCGTTTAAATGTTTAGCTCCAAATGGCGTCTTTGACAACAGTATTCTATAAAAATTATTTGCATTCTAATTCTGCACAACAATACATTTGATCTCTTCTGTGGATTTTACCCGTTTCACTCCACTTGTTACAGTGTTTTTCTGCCACCACAATGCAGCAAGTGATGTCTACTCCAAATTGGTATATAGGTAGGTAGGTAGGGTTTTGATGTTGGGATGCTGGTTTTAGCTGGTCCTTAGGTGGTTTATGCTGGTCCTTAGCTGTTTATCCTGGTCATGTGCAGGTCCTAAAATGGTCCTTAGCTGTTTAAGCTGGTCATGTGCTGGTCCTAAGCTGGTCCTGTGCGGGAGGACCAGCATATATCCAGCTTAAACCAGCTAGGGACCAGCATAAACCAGCAACAAAACCTACCTAACCATCATATGCTGTTTTTTTCAAACACACACACATAGCCTATAGTATGCACAGAAACATGTTACATGCTGTTAGTGCTGTTCTTAGTGATTTTATCATCATATACATCTTAATAATGGAGCTGTTCTAGAAATGATGAACTTGCAGTTTTGCTAGTGTTAGTAAAAAAAACTGTTGAGAGACACACAGATTCAGGTAATTCACACATGCTATCTCTAATTATTCATACTCACAAGAGTGTTTTAAAGACAAAAACCCAACAAAAGTCATTAAATACAACATACCTGTATGAACAATATTTGAGGTGTGGTAACCATAGTATTAGCAGAATAATTGTCTCCGGTCTGTTGAATTATTCGAAAATTATTAGTAACTTGCTTGGCATCGTGGCTGCATCACCACCTTGGGTTATTTTTCAACAGTTCACCAGTCCTGTCATCAATATTTCTTACATAAGTTAAATAACAGACCCAGAATGTTTACAACCATCCTGTACTCAATTATAATACCACTTACATTCTGCAAATCATGGTTCATGAGTGTGAATGGGAAGTGAATTCTGTTACTGGCTGTTCAATATGCATGTTATCTACCACCACATCTGATGAATCACTTGTTTATCAGGAGGTCTGCATAAAATGATTTGTAGCATTTGTCATGATCCAGTCAAATCAAACCCCCGCAGTCATTACTCATGTGTTTTTGATTGTGTGTTTTCTGAACAGTCAGAAACGTTTACCAACAATATCATCATGGCTTCGATTTATTCATGTTTACTTCAGATTTTTTTTTTCAGTAATTAAAGTTGAACAAGTCCTCAGTATTGTACGCCTGTTATCCAATCCGGATGGATTCTGCAGATTTTTCCTCACTCAAAATCTGCTGAAGGGCTTGTAGGCCTATCAGGCGTTATGCTGGAGGGAGGGGTGTATAATCTTGCGCCTCAGGGACATTCAGCCTTTGTATTTTATATCCTTAAAGGCACTGTAAGTGATGTTCTAGCAGTCTCGCACTAACCAACACCCCCTTCCACAGGCTTGTCACCAAACCTGAAGGCTTATAATGAGTGACAGGAAGTGAGTGCCTCAGAGACTCCTGATTGGCTAAACAAGAGCATCCCGTGGTCATATTCTTTGTTTGCTGTTTACAGAGCCTAGGGCTGTCGCAGACAGGTGGGATTTCTCAGGACAGCTATTTCAGTGATATCTGTCAGGTTTGTAGGGACCATGTCTGCGTGCTACTCTATAAAACATCACTCACAGCACCTCTAAAAGCACACAGTGTTAGTGAAGTTTGCAGGTGGTCTTTAAGCAGTCATTCTGGGTGAAATTATTATTTTTGTTTTTTCACTTAAAACTCAGATATTTAATTGTCTGGATGTAAGCCAAATGTAAATTTTCTAAATGTTTGATAAATTGTTTTGTTTAGCACATTTAACACATTTTGTCTGCCAAATGTGTAAATGTACTATAAATGTGAACATTTACATTGTTACTGAGCGTATAGAGTGTTTTCATGACGCGTCATCAATCTGCCATATTGGCGTCACTGAATGTAAACAATGCTACTGAACTGAACGAAACTGACATATTTTTCTGATTATTGCTGCTGAAAATAGTAAATTATTGTCATGTTTTGGGCTGTACTATTTGGTCGGACTGGAAAAAGCATTTGGAGTACTATACACTCTTGAAAATAAAGGTGCTTCACGATGCCATAGAAGAACCTTTTTTGTCTAAATGGTTCCATAAAGAACCTTTATCATCTGAAAATCTGTTTTACAAAAGGTTCTTCAGATTATAAAAAGGTACTGTGAGAAATAGATGTTTTTTAAAGAACCTTTGATTTAATGGTTCTTTGTGGAACCAAAAATGGTTCTTCTATGGCAGGGGTCATCAAACTTGATCCTGGAGGGCCGGTGTTCTGCAGAGTTTAGCTCCAACTTGCCTCAACACACCTGCCTAGAAGTTTCAAGTATACCTATTAAGACCTTGATAAGCTGGTTCAGGTGTTTTTGATTAGGGTTGGAGCTCATTTCTGTAGGACACCGGCCCTCCAGGACTGAGTGTGGTGACCCCTGTTCTATGGCATTGCTGTGAAGAACCTTTTAAAGCACCTTTATTTTTTAAGAGAGTAGACTGCCAAAATGTATAACAAATCAAGGAGAAGAATGCAAAAAACTGAGGAACAAAAGGCAAAGTTTGTGGTTGGACAAACTGAACTAGGATTTCCAGGGCAAGAAGCTGGGCAACATTTGTGTTTGTTTTATCATTTCCGGTTATGTAGGTGAAATATTAGGCTAATATCTTAATTAATACTCCTTGTCCTTTACCACCTATTATCTTTAGTTTGTTAAAATATTGCACCTTTTTCTTCTCTACATGATTTAGCAGCTTCCACATGTTTTTTTTCTGTGGTTTAGACTGCATAAATTAGCAGAACAATGTTTTCAGTAGTACTGTGCAATCCATACTATTGATAACATCAGAGTATCTCCAGTATGGCTGCGCATCCAGGTAACTGACCAAATCATGACGTAAACGCTCTATATGATTAGCATGTTACTAACATGTTTCTAACATGATTAGGATGTTGCTGGCATATGTTTAGCATGATTATCATGTTGTTGGCACGTTTTTAGCATGATTATCATGTTGTTAGTATTATTAGCACATTGCTAACATGTTTTAGTTTGTGCCTAGTTAAGCTTTGCTCTTGATAGACAGCTTAAACACCCTAAAATTCTTACTGTGCAAAAGTTTTGACACCCTCAATGAAAGTCTATGGGATATTTGGTGGTTTTGACAGTCTGGTTTCTGAAAACCACAAGCTGAATCAGTTAGAAAATATAAAGCAACTAACTTCAGAACAGTCTAAAGGTCTGACCCGAGTTTGGTGGTTGTTGCTTTAGAGCTACTTAACTACTTAGAGCTTAAGAGATACTGACTACATTTTGTCTCAGAAGAAGAAGAAAATGTTTAAACAGTACATCAGCAAGATGTATATAATAGTAGAACACCTAGGCCCGGTTTCACAGACAGGGCTTAAATTAAACCAGGATTTGGCCATAGTTCAATTAGGACATTTAAGTAATTTTTATAAATGTGCTTCGAAAAAAACATTTTTGGTGTGCATCTTTAGACAAAACAAAGGCACTGATATATTTTAAGATCAGTCAGTGCAATTTTTTTTTAGTTGAAACAGCTCAGACTTACATTTTAGTCTAGGACTAGACTTAAGCCTTGTCTGTGAAACCGGGGGCTTATGTTAAGTTGTAATATGTGACCCTGGACCAGTCTTAAGTAGCATGGGTATATTTGTAGCATTAGTCAAAAAAACATTGTATGGGTCAAAATTATCGATTTTCCTTTTATGCCAAAAATTATTAGGATATTAAGTAAAGATCATGTTCCATGAAGGTATTTTGTGAATTTCCCACCCTTAATATATCAAAACGTAATTTTTGATTAGTAATATGCATTGCTAAAAACTTCATTTGGACAACTTTAAAGGCGTTTTTTTTTTTATATATATATATTTAGATTTTTTTGCACCCTCAGATTCCAGATTTTCAAATTTTTGTATCTCAACCAAATATCGATCTATCCTAACAAACCATACATCAATAGAAAGCTTATTTATTAATTTTATTATTTATTAATTTCAATTTAAAAAAAACCTTAAGACTGGTTTTGCGGTCCAGGGTCACATATTTCAATGTTTTTAGTGTGTTATTGATTTATTAACTGCAGCCTTGGTGAGCATACAAGACATTAAAAAAATCTTTCTGACTCTAAAATTTGAATTTCCCTACTATTGTTCATAATTTTTCCCCCTATTGAGCTTGTTGCAAATAATGATGGAACTTCATTTGACACTGCATTTGAATGTGGCTTAGGTAATCATAATGATAATGTTTAGAACAGCTTTAGTGGAGCAAACCTATAATAGCCCACTGTGTTTTAGAGTCACAATGTACTTATGGACATGAATGTTAAAGCTTTTAAAGACTTGTGCCTTTCCAGAAAATGTGTCTTTTAAGGATAATTGGTTTCATGTTCCACAAGCCGAAGTGACCTGATGGTGCTGGAGTTCTGAGAATCATCTGATTCAGTGTCCAGCCATCTGAAAGACTCCTTTGGGGTTAGTATGGCGTCAGCGTGGAGTCCAAAAGCATATAAATCACATTACAGTCAGTATATGAGTTTGAGTCATCTGGAGGATCTGAGGGTCTTTAGGGAGATGTGTCATGACTGTAAGGTAAACAAGAGTTACAGAAATAGTTCATCCAAATAATTAAAACTCTATCATTTACCCGTCACATACATGTCTGTTGAACAAAATTTGAATAATTTCCCCTCTGTATTCACTTACATTACATTGAGTGAGCGCTGAGGCTGGCAAGCTCCAAAAAAAGGTTAAAAAACCTATAAAAGTGTGATAAAGTAGTTCATACAACTCATATTCTATATTCAGAATCTTCCAAAATCATATGGCAGCTAAGTGTGAGGAATAGATAGAAAATTTAAGTGATTTATTGTTATATCTTGCCTTGAATATCTTCCTTGACACACAGGGAGAGCGTTCAGGAAACCTGATTGAAAAATTAATATTTTCTGTTTGGTGATGTCAGTGGCACATAAATTACACACTTGACTTTTAAACCGAGTTATATATTTAGAATATTGATATCCTGACCTCTGTCCTCTGACAGAGGTGGAAGCACCTGGTCACACACACACACACACACACACACACACACACACACACACACACACACATATACACACACAGACAGAGCAGGGATTCAGGGAGTGCGAGCTGATATGTCCGGTTGATGGTCAATAAAAAGAGCAGTGAAGGGCCAGCGGGAGCACAGAACCTCTTCACTTCTCGTATTGTATTGTATCATTTCTCCTCTACAGTTTGAGAAAAGATCTCAACAGCTTCTCAAAGAGTTTTTATATTTGTTCTCAGATAACTGCTAATATCGACTTTCATTTTTAGTTTTGTGCTCTGATTGCGTGTCACCATTGTCCCATTTGTCTTTTCCAACATTTGTAGGGCCCTGAGAAATCCAATTTTAGTTTTTCCCAAATTGTTTTATTTTTCTCCCACAAAATTGAATGATTTCTGTTTTAACCTTTCTGGATTGCTACAAATATAAATACATGCTTTTGAATCAAATCAATTGAATTTATAAAAAATATAAAACATTTTTATAGTTTATTATAATTTTAACTATAATAAGGGCCTATGAAATAGATTTTATATTTTAGAAATTTAATCAAATTTAATCATTTAATCAAAGTGTAATTAATTTATTCATTTCATTTAAGAAGTATGTTGTAATATAGTTGTCATAATCTCTTAAGTTAAACCAAGCTTTTTTAACTTATTTCTTTTTTGAATTCTATTTTTTGATTTAATACAATTGTATTTATAATCAACTAACAGTTTAATCAGGCTTTTAAAATGTTCAAATGAAAACAAATCTTTACAACAAAACATTATTTAAGCATAATTGAATTGATTTAATTTAATTTAATTTAATTTAATTTAATTTAATTTAATTTAATTTAATTTAATTTAATTTAATTTAATTTAATTTAATTTAATAACAATCTAATAATAAGTACATTTTCCTATACAATAATTTCTTCAAGTTAAACCAAACCTTTTTTTCAACATTTTTAAAATTCTATTCTTTATTTTGATTCTGTTTTTTTGATTTAACACAATTTTATTTATGAGAAACAACAGTTTAGTCAATATTTTAAGATGTAAAATCTTCACAACAAAACATTAATAAAATAGAATTTAATTTAATTTAATTTAGGAAGTACATTTTACTATAAATTAGTAGTATATTTCTGTCATATTTTTTTTAAGTTAAACAAAACCCCCTTTTTAGACATTTTTTAAATATTTTTTTTTTTGGATTCTGCATTTTATGATTTAATACAGTTTAATTTATAGTTAACTACATTTAATCAGTATTAAAATGAAAAAAAAAAATCTTCACAACACAACATCAATAAAACATAATTTTAATTTAAAAGGTACATTTTACTATACAATAGAAATCTATTTCTTATAACTTTGAGTTAAACCAAACCTTTTTTTGTAAATACAGTTTTATTTATAATCAACTAACAATTTGATCAATCTTTTAAAATGTATTTAAATGAAAAACAAAACAATCTTCACAACAAGACATTAATAAAACATAGTTTAATTTAGTTTAAGAAGTACATTTTACTTATTGTAAATACAATAGTAAATATTTCTGTCATAATTTCTTCAAGTTAAACCAAACATTTTCTTTAGCTCAGTTTTTCTAGATTCTGTGTTATTTGTTTTCATAAAATTTAATTTATAATTAACTAACATTTTAAGATTTCTGTCATAATTTCTTCAAGATTTATGATTTTTTGGTTTGCTTTAAGTTTTATGAAGTGGAATGCTTTTGAGGTGAACTTGATACATTTTGCAGTTGTATTTTGATTTTAGTGTGTTTTCTGCATTGTGGAAGTCTGTGCTGTACATTTGAGACAAAGTTGATCCTTGAAAGAAATGCAGCATAGTAATCTTTTGTGTTACAAACCAGTGTACAGAAGACAAACTGAAAATGTGGTCATCTCTTTCAGGCAGCTTTTGAATGAACCAACTTTTTTCATTATTTTTACCATCAGAAACCGCCTAGCATCGATTGGACTGGAAAATGAACACAGCCCAGATATCTTCACATGTTTCGTTCATTGATTACTTCTGCTTTGTTATGTAAATGCTCAATGGCAGAACAGAGAGAGTTTCGCAGAAAATTCTGACAGGCATCTGTGATTTTGTTCAGATAGTGTTTTTGTATAGACCTGTCATCCAATATTTTAGATAAGGCATATTCTTTTCTTCTGATTTAAATCTTTTTATTCCAACCTGAGAACAAAAGCATCTCTTTCTAACTCGACTTTCATTCTTTGACTTTATTTTCTGTGAAAAGGTGTTACAAGAACTCTAATAAAGCACCTTTGATGTCACACCAAATCGGATACAATCAAAAGCTCAGATGCTCTACCTCTCTTCTGCTCTACAGGTTCTCTTGCACTAAGAAAGTGTCAATGTGTTAAACATTGAATCCAAGAGTCATGTTAAGTGAAAAAAGTGAGAAGAATACATCAGCTTTAGTTCACACAGTGCACTTCAGTCCTGAGTGATAAATGTGCTCACTTCACACTCAATAAATGAAGTGACACTTGAATTATTATTATTTTTTTAATCTAATTGATGCTTTTACATTTTTCAGTGATTATATGGTCTGGACTAAAGATTCTTGCCCTGGAAATTCTGGTTCAGTTTGGCCAACCACAAATGTATTTTGTTCCTCAGACAGTTTTTTTCCCTCACATTTTTTTTAAATATCTTTTGGCAGTCTATAGTACTCCAAATGTTTTTTTCCTGGTCCGACCGATTACTACAGCTGAAAACATGACAATAATTGACCATTTTCAGCAGGAATAATCAGCAAAATATCAAAGGTTCTTTCGGTTCAATGGCACTGTTCAGGTTCAGTGCCTTTTTGAAGCTGCATTTTTACAGATAACTTACTCACCCCCTTGTCATTCAAGATGTTCATATCTGTCTTTCTTCAGTCGTAAAGAAATTGCTTTTTGAGAAAAACATTTCAGGATTTCTGTCCATTGTGGATTTCTATATTGCCCCTGAATTTGAATTTCCAAAATGCAGTTTAAATGCACACTGTAAAAAATCAATTAGGTGAGTCAACTTAAAACAATTGGTTACACGGCTGCCTTAAAATTTTAAGTTCTGTCAACTCAAAAAAAGTTGTCAACTTGAAATGTGTTAAATTTTACTAAGTGGCAACTTAGATATTTGAGTTGATTAAACTTACAGTTTTAAGGCAGCCGGGTAACAAACACAGCTGTTAGGTTTAACAAACATTTTTTTTAGTTAAGTCAACTCAAATATCTAAGTTGCCACTTAGTACAACTTCAGATTTAAAGTTCAATAAATTTATTTGAGTTGACTGAACTTAAGACTTTTAAGGCAGCAGGGAAACATTTTTTTAAGTAAACTCAACAAATTATTATTATTATTATTATTATTTTTAAAGGGCTCTAAACAAAAGAAGGGTCTTATCTAGCGAAATCATCGGTTATTTTCAAAAAAATTTGACAATTTATATACTTTTTAACCTTAAATGCCCGTCTTGTCTAGCTCTGCGTCAACAAGTGTATTCCGGTACAAGACAGTTAGGGTATGTCAAAAACTCCCATCTCATTTTCTTCTCCAATTTCAAAATTTTCCTACATCGCTGTTTTACCTTTTTTTTTTTTTTTTTTTTTTGGTAAAGGCTGTTTGATCTTCTTTGCACATTCACTGTAAACACTGGGTCACTAATTCTGCAGCGATGTAGGACAATTTTAAAGTTGGAGGAGAAAATTAAATTCACTGCCTAGAACTGGAATACACAGAGATCACGCAGAGCTAGACTTAAGTCTATTATTATTACTACAAAAAATCATTATAATTATCCTATTATTCGATTAATCGTCAGAATAATCAACCAATTGCTCAATTACTAAAATACTCATTAGTGACAGCTGTCACTTTTTAGCTATAATTTTGTTGTTTGTACACAATCCTTTATAGTGTTTGATAGTCCCATTAATTTGGCTACAATTATGTACAAAGTATCTCTAGTTTTAACTGATGAAATTTAAGATGTGTACATTTTAATGTGCTCCTATTATGCTATTTTAAAGGTTGTTAATATTGTTTTATGAGTCTCCTAAAAGGGGTTTACATGTCTGCAAGGATAAAGAACGCTTTGTTTTCTCCAAAAATAGATTTAATTTTACCTCATTATTAAATGATTCGTAAACGACTCATGACATTGGCATAATGAGTTCAGCATGATATTGCACATTGCCATAATAAACAGCACTGAGAAGAGTAGTTTATTGTGTTCAAAGAATGGAAAGAAACCTCCCTTCCCTAGCAAAACCTATTTCTTCAGAGTAAATGGTGAATATAAAAACTAATGCAAAACTTTTTGAACTAATTCAATGTTTCATTCAAATATTTTGTCAGGCACTCAATATGAAAGGGAAAACATTAAGTGTTTTTCCACTAAATCCTTGCAAAATTGAATATTTCATTCTGTATTGCATGTCGTCTCTCCAAAGAGTTTTATGTTGTCCTATTTGCTGACGAAGGCCTTGTAAAAACTAATGTTGCAATTTCACAGACCAGCAGGATTTTTCGGTTTGTTTTGTGTGAAGGAAAGAGATGCAGATGTTTTTTCCCTACCCATTCTGCAAAGTAATGTCACCGTCTCTGCAATTTGCTAAATATAAAACTGCGACAAAGCCCAGACTGCATTTACACTAGAGGTGAATCTGACCTCCCGTTTCCTGCTTCAGACTGTAAATCATTTTTAATGAGAACAAGGTTAATGTTTTCAAATGACACGTCTGATGGAGAAGTCATCTCTCTGAATGTTTTGTTGAATTTTTCTTCACGTGAATACCCAAAGCTCAGCTTTACTTTTGCTACTGCTGAGCTTCTCTGTGGAGCACAATATGTCTTTCAAGCAAAAGACATGTTTACAAACCCTCTAATCAAAAGTGAAGGCATTTATACGCCTGCATGAAAATCCATAATTTGCTGACTTCAAAGATCAAGCTTGTTTTCACAGTGGAGTATGGCTAAATTTGCTCTCTGTCTCTCTCTTTTTTCTCCCTCCTCTACTCCTCAACCTCCTCCTGTTTTTGTATTAAACGAGGCTGGAGTCATTCCAGAGGTATATAGACCTTAAACCTCTGTCTGTAAATTTCTCTGATTAGATGTGATTTAGATTTATGGAGTTTTCTTCAATGAGGGGCTGTTCACTATTGGCAGTCCATCAAAACCTTATTTTGATTGCTGAGTGTAGCGATTTTACACAAACTTCTGCTCTCTTAACAATCCTGATTATCCTGTCGAATGCCTTGGGGTTTTTTAAGTATTGATCATCTCCCTCACTCTCTCTTTCAGTTCCTCTGCAGTCTCTTTCTCTACTCAGCTCATACTTTGTCAAAAAAATGCTGCTTTTTTAAATTTTAAAGAAAACTAGAAATGAACAAATTTAACAACCTACTGTTCAAAATATTTGTATTTTATTTTATTTTATTTTATTTATTTATTTTTTTTTGAAAGAGAAATGCATACTTTTATTCAGCAAGGACACATAAATTTGACCAAGCAACAGTAAGACAATTTTATAATATTACAAAGCATTTTTATTTCCAACAAATGCTGTTATTTTGAACTTTTCAACATTGGTAATAATGTTTTTTAAGCAGCAAATCAGCATATTAATTTCTGAAGGATCATGTGACACTGAAGACTGGAGTAATGATGCTGAAAATTCAGCTTTATATCACTGGAATAAATTACATTTTGAAGTAAATTAAAATTAAATTTTAATATTTCACAATTCTACTGTTTTTTAATAAAAATAAAAAAGTACATTTATTTGAATAAAATAAATTAAATATTTTTTAATTAAATTAAATTAAATTTCAAAAATACAATTAAATAAATGCAGTCTTGGTTAGTATAAGAGACTTTGTTCAAAACATTACATTTTATAAATGTAAATTAATTTATAAATATTTATTATAATTCAAATTTTATGCTCATATCTATATTTATATTTTATATTTAAGGATGATTGTAGCTTAAAAATGAATAAGAAAGATTCTTCATTATTTCAATGTCATTAATCAAATTAAATTTTATTGATTATTGGTTAATTAGTTATACTGTAATTTGTAATGAAAATGTGGCATAAAATTCTAAAATGATGAGAACTGAACGCTGTGGTTATGATGCTGAAAATTTAGCTTTGCATCACAGGAATTAATAATATTTTTAAATATATAATAAAAAAATGCAGTCTAGCATAACATAAGAGACTTCTTTCAAAAACATTACATTTATAAATGTCAATTATTATAATTTAAATGTTATGATCATATCAATATTTTTATATTTAAGGAAGATTGTAGCATAAAAAATGAATAAGAAGTCATTTAGCTTCTGAATTATTTCTAGTTTATTAATCAAATTAATAAACTATTAAAAGATTTTATTTATTATTGATTAATTGGTTATGCACTGTAATTTGTAATGAAAATGTGACATAAAGTTACTACATTAAATTAGATGAGAACTAATTAAATTTTAAAATATATTCATCTACATAGTTTTAAATTGTAATATTACAGTTTTTTCAATTGTATTTTTTATTTTGTTAAATCAAATAAATGCAGTCTTGCTTAGCTTAAAAGACTATTTTTTTAAATATTACATTTATAAATGGAAATTCATTTGTAAATACTTACTGTTAATACTTAAAATTTTAATTGTATGCTTATATCTATATTTATTTTAACATTTCAGGAAGATTGTAGCATAAAAATGAATAAGAAATAATTCAATTTTTTCATTATTTCCAGGTCATTAATCAAATTAAGATTGCTTGTTTGTTAATTGGTTTCTTTACTGTAATCTGTAATGAAAATGTCAAAATTAAAAAATATATATTTTCATTTTCACAGACTTTTGCAACTAAATGTATGTTCTCATTGAAAGACGATTAGATTAGATTCAAATTAGAATCGTCTATAGACTGATTTCTAAGAGAACCTTTTGCTCACAGAGATCTGTGATATGAGCTTGTTTGAGATTTCGTTATTTCTGTAAGTGGAGTCATCGATCAGGGCTTTGACATTATCATCTGTAAGCACTTTCTAATAACGCAGTTCCTCTCATTTCTCAACCAGTCAGCAGCTTCAACATCTGTTCCTGAAATCTTCTCAATTCCAACCCACTTACCAAAACCAAAAAAAAAAAAAAAAAAAACAGAAAACAGAAAACAATACAGACTAAGCTTCCTTCTCAAAAGCTGTAAGAGGTTAGTTTGGGCAAAGCATTGAGCTATCAATCAATATTGTTTTGGCAGTCATTAGTGGCCTCACACACCAGTTTCATACTCACTGAACGTCACACAGTGAAGTCTGCTGGGATGCATGGCTGATGAAGAGTTAGCACAAAAGCCTCTGCAGCATATGCTGACTCACTTTTTTGTTTTTGCAGTTCATACTGTTTCCTGTTCTGTTCATGGGCTGTTCAGGCTATTTTGCATGTGTTTACCTCTGAATGATGCCTTTGAAATTGACCACGGGACATTTTGATAATTTTTAACACTTGGTTTCTTAATAATTTACTGAATTAAGTCAAGCTTTGTCTACTGTTCTGCTTGTCTTAAAAATTAAAATTAAAATTCTTCATTAATTGCGGTTTTATTCCCTTTGAGGTTATTGTTATAGCAAGCTTTTTAGCAAGCCATTTTTAATAAAAAATTTTCCTGATGTTTTTAGGCCACATTTATTTGCACAGCTTGTTCAGTGTGTCCCACGGTTCAGATGGAGCATTTGGCTTTCATACC